>NC_081575.1:55929466-55982841 GCF_022355385.1 Mustela nigripes | reverse complement strand
CATTGGGAGAAATTTTATTGAATTTATATATATATATATATATATATATATATATATATGTATTTTTTTTTGATCAGGTGGCTGTGACCATCCAAATACTTACCTAAATTCTAAATTGGCCAGAGAATTGCATGTTCTGATTAAATTAATATTCCAGTTACACTTAACACTAAGACTACAATGAATATTAATTAATCTTTGGTGATTCAACAGGCACTTCAGCATCTAATTTCATAACAATACTATCATACTGAAGATATAGATTGATATAAAATTAGATAATAATATAATGCAGTTATTTTCAATATCAGGAAGCTTATTAGAATCACAGTGGGGGCAGACAAAATTCTTATGCTTATGAAAATCAAGCACAAATTAAGAGGAAAGATTAGAAAACAGTGACTGAAGCTTCAGATCTAGAAAACGGGGATCCTAACTAATTCTACCACTTACTCTATGATTTTGGGAAACTATGCAATCTTTATGAGCCTTAGTTTTCTCATTTGCAAATATGGAGATAACATGTGTCTCATTGGGTTGCTGTGAGGAGTAAATGAGCTAATGTTTATAAAGTGCCTATTAAAAAGTAGGTGGGTAATAAACATTTATTATTATATTATTATTTTATTATCATGAATCATCATCCACCCCACTAATTTAGCAGGTGGCAAAAACAAACAAACAACAACCAAAAAAAAAAACCAAAACCCCTAAGGTCCAGAGAGGTAAGATGTTTTACTTATAATGACATGACTAATTCTTGGAAAAACTGGGATTGGAATTGATAATTTCTGGCTCAAATTTCTTTCAGAACATAAAGCTGACTTTTTACAGCCCTCAAAATAGTCTGGAACTTGTTTTTAAACTAAATATTTACTATCTGCTTGTTCATTTGTCTTGGTTTTCTTTTTTCTGATAAAGTATAGGTCAAAGAATAATAAAGGATATTTTAAAATATCCTTTAAAGACTATATATCCTTTAAAGAATAATAAAGGTTTTTTCAGGTTTGAGGATTTCAGGTATATTTCATTTTCCTAAATTATTTTGTTATTATTCTACTTTGCTAACAGGCATCTGAAAGATAGTGTTCAAAAAAGAATTCTCTATTTTGAATCAGAATGTTACATTCAGGGGTGCCTGGGTGGCCCAGTCATTATGCGTCTGCCTTTGGCCCAGGTCATGGTCCCAGGGTCTTGAGATTGAGCCCCGCATCAGGCTCCCTGCTCAGCGAGAAAACCATTTCTCTCTGTTCCACTCCCCCTGCTTGTGTTCCCTCTCTCACTGTCAAATAAATAAATAAATAAATAAATACTATTTTTTTAAAAAAGAACACATCTATGCACATATATTTAGCTTTGGAAGTATAAATTGAATCCTCTATTTCCTTTTGACAGTGGAAAGCTGACATGCATTAATAAAGTAAAGCACTTCAAATCTTATATTTCTTTTAATATGGCGCAATTTCAAACTATATTAAATGAAAAAAGCAAGGTACATAAGAGACAATATGCTATGCTCCCTTTTATATAACATTTTAAAATATATATATATATATATATGTGTATATTTACAAATATATACAACTTCTTTTAAATGCATAGAGCAAAAATCTTTTAAGGGTGACTGCCCATGGGAAGAGGCACTGAAAGACAAGAGGGTTAGGATAGAGAAGGTTTGGGTTTTTTTGTTTTTTGTTTTACTACTGTATATATTTTTATTCTTTTTTTATATACTTTTTAGACCTTTTTATACTTTTTATGCTTTGAGATTTTTAACATGTATACAAATTATCTTATGTGTACCAAATTATTTTGAAAGAAAAAGATATAAAGAAACATATTTTACAAATAGAAACCATCTTAGTAGTAATTGATAATAAAGGTCATAGAATCTGTTCATAGAATCATTTTCTCCAGGATCTTTTCAAATATGATGCACGTTATATGCTAACACTAAGATCTGTACAGTTTAGAAGTCAGTCTGTGTACTATCAGCTATTTTGGTACAAATTGTATGGGTGAATGTTCTTTTATGTTACAAAATACCCTCATACACTGGATTAGAATAAAGTCAGAATGATAGGTTAAGAAAACCTTCACCCAGTGGGGAACTTGTACACTACTGCAATAGAATTCCTCCTGAAAAAAAATTACTGTCTTTAAAAAGCAAGTTAGGAGACACTAGGAAGGACATATCAATGTAGGACAATAAACAAAACAAAACTAATTTCTCAATCATCTTTCTTTATTAATATATCTAGTTGACTCTTAAATAGAATGCTGACAGTCTCTCCATCTGGGGTGTCTTGTGGTTTTGCTGAGCCTATCTGGCCTCTGAACCACTCATTAGTATCACTGAAGACTTAGCAGATTTTCAGTTTCAATTATCATACCTGATTACTAAAATTATTGTTCTAAAGCATGGTATTCATATATTACTCATATTTTTGATGTGTACCACAAGGTAGATTTCTAATGTATAAAAATCAAACATTTCTGAATAATCATATATTTTGTCTTCTTTGATAGAGAAAAAAATATACAGAGTACAGTTCATAAGAACTACATAATTATCTTGCAACTGGCACCAATTTACCACCTTTTCATGACAAAGACCTCTGTTTTGGGCAGGTCTTATCTCCTAAGAGCTAGTCCTACTTGAACTAGTCTCATATAACATTAATTACTTCATGTCCTACTGCATCTCTATCACCGAGGAAACTCAACTAGGTCAAGGCAATTGTAGTTTGTTCCATATGCGTGGTTCCTTTTATTCTGGGTAGTCTCTCATGGCAGTCCCCAAACTCCCAAATCATTTAAGGCACTAATAAAAAAAAGTGTACGTAAAAAGGTAAATATTGAAATTAATGGTAAGTAACTGTATTGTTCTTTCAAAGGAATTCTTCTTTAACTGTTCCATATGTATAGCAATAAGAATGTACAGGATATTCAGCATTTTCCTTTAGGAGCCAAGATTTTAAAAATTATTTATCCTTTTTGAGACAAGAAATTAAAAAGAGCATGAAATGATGTGTCTCAAAAATTTCTTACTTTTTAAAATATGTCAGATTTATTGTTTTGTCAGTCTAGTTGGATAAAGGACAGATGTTATAATTTCTTTTTAAGATTTTATTTATTTGACAGACAGAGATCACAAGTAGGCAGAGAGGCAGGCAGATAGAGAGTGAGAGAAGGAAGCAGGCTCCCTGCTGAGCAGAGAGCCCGATGTGGGACTCGATCCCAGGACCCTGAGATCATGACCTGAGCCGAAAGCAGCGGCTTAACCCACTGAGCCACCTAGGCGCCCCAGATGTTATAATTTGATAGCTTGAGGAAAATGCCCCTTAAAGAACTGACATATTTGATAAAATTTTTCTATTTGGAATCATAATGTCCAGAAATATTGTTATTCTTCTGAAAGATATGTGTTCAATACATACCATACCAAGCCTTCTAATATATCCAACTTTCTAAGTAGACCAGAGTCTTAAATGTCTGGATTTTTATTATTCTGAGAGTTTACACTATTTTATTTTTAATAAGCATCAGATAAGTAATAATGTATTAGTTCCTATGAATCTGATAACAACTGCTTGTAAATACTCATAAAAATAAGATATGTTCTTATTCCAAGAAAATGTAAAAGAATTTAACATACTTTAATATTTCAATTGCATATGAGAAAAAATGACTTTGTGATAAAAATTCATTTGATATTATTTAACTGCCTGTTATAGGTTAAATTTTGTCCCCCCAACAAAATGCAAATGTTAAAGTCCTAATCCTTAGTACCTCAGAAAGTGACCTTGTTTAGAAACTGGAGCTGTTCCTTTGTTTTCCCCTTGAAACAAGGCTTTTATAGAAGTAAGACATTAAAATGAGGTAATTAGAATGGGTCCTAATGAAATATGACTGGTATTGTCATGAAAAGGGAAAATTTGGACACAGAGACAGACTTGTGCAGAGAGAAGTTGACATGAAGACAAGAAGGATGCCATGTGAAGATAAAGGATTAAAGTTATGCATCTACAAACCAAGGAACACCTGAGACCACAAGAAATTGGGAGATAGGCATAGAAGAGCTCCTTCCCTGAAGGTTTCAAAAGGAGCATGGCCCTGACAATACCATGATTTCATACTTCTGACCTCCAGGCCTGTGAGACAATAAATTTGTGTTGTTTTAAGCCAACCAGACTGTGGTACTTTGTTACAGCAGTCCTAAGAAACTAACACACTGCCCCATTTCAAGTATGTCCAAAAGACAAGTCCTAGGCTCTTCTGGGCTGGAAATGTTTGTATCCACTGAGATCAATGTGAAACTTCTGCTGGCTACAGTAACAACCCTGTTTGTAGGTCTAGTATATTTACATGCTATGGAATTACCATTGCCCTGCTACAGTTTTGAATGTTGTAGTTGCTATCTGAGATGAATTAATGAAATTTTTTAAAATGAGACTTGAACTACAGTTTTCTATACTTTTACAGAATATAGTATTGTACGTATCTATTCATATGTAGTGTTCATTTGAAAATTCACTTTATTTTTTTGCATTTTTTCAAGTTTTTATTTAAATCCTATCTAGTTAACATGTAGTACAACATTGGTTTCAGTAGTAGAATTTAGTGATTCATCACTCACATGTAACACCCACTGCTCATCACAGCAAATTCTCTCCTTAATGACCATCACCCACTTAGTCTATCCCCTGCCCACCTCCCCTCCATCAATCTTCAGTTTGTTCTTTATAGTTAAGAGTCTCTTATGGCTTGTTTCTCTGTCTTTTTCCCCCTTCCCCTATGTTCATCTGTTTTTCTTCTCAAATTCCACAATTAAGACAAAGTTATAATGTTTTAAATTATAATTTTTGTGAGACCATTTCAAAAGAGACATACAAAGCATTGGGACATTTGTATTAAATTCAGTTTTTACCATTAATTTTGTATGTGACTTGACACATTTTTACTTTAGTTTCCCCTTCAGTAAAACAGGGACAATAATACTTCACATGGATAGAATGAATATGAAAGTGTTAAGGATGATATGAAGGACTTTTAGACATAATAAGGTATTATTATGACTCATAGTGGCCTTGATGGGCACTTGACAATTGAGTGTCATTTTCACTTTATTAAAATGCTGGCAATTCAAAAGTATACACTTAATAAGCTTTAAAACAAATTTTACATACCTGATCCATATTTAGTTTCTCTACTTTTCTTATTGTTTTTTCATAAATAACATTGTTTCCTGGGAAGAAATGGCCTCCTCTTAGGAATGGAGAAAGTGGTTCCTATAAAGACAATAATGACTGTGTTTTTGTCTTTTTTTTTTTTTGAAAGATACCTTTTCAGAGGAACCTTAACTTAAGCAAATATCTAGTCTTTAATAAACTCTGAGTTAGTAGCATATTAGGAGAATAGAATGAGGACCCAATAAAGTTTTGCAAGATGTAAGGAAATAGTAACAAAGATAGTCTGTTTTCTTAAACAGAGTAATGTGGATCTCTCCTACTACCTTGTTTCAGGGGAAATAGGAAGGGGCTGAGAAAATATTTTTCCTTTTTTTAAAAAATAAAGCCTCAAACAGACAACCCCAACATCATACAAAAATTTCCAGAGGACAGAAAAGAGTTTTTTCTGTTCTTAAGGCAAGTTACAGTGAGTTTCCTCTGAGGTAGACAGGCATTAGGTCAACTTCATTTAAATTGAGTTCACTGGCAGGTTTCTTTCTTTCGAAAAGTATTATTGGAGATATGTAAAATAAACAATTCATCACTGAGCTGTAAATTAGGTAAAACTATATTAAAGATTTTTTTCCCTGGAACTTAGCTTTGGTGCCCTTGAAGTGTACAATTCTTACTTGTGATTATAACCAAAGCTAAGGCTGTTGTTACAACATGTGTTTTGAATACTGAGAACAGAGTAGAGTCAGTAAGTGCCAAGGTATCCCCATATAATCAACTAAGTTGATGCAGGATTATCCAAGTGCTTGAAAGATATCAGCCAATGAAATAAAGGCTGGTGACATGTCTAATATCTGAAAGAAATCAGGGAAGGACTAATAAGGATCAAATCAATAGTTTAAAACAAATGCAGGGGAGCCTGGGTGGCTTTGTCTTTAAGCATCTGCCTTGGGCTCAGGTCATGATTCCAGGATCCTGGGATTGAGCCCCGCATCGGGCTCACTGCTGAATGGGAAGCCTGCTTCTCCCTCACCCACTCCCCCTGCTTGTGTCCCCCTCTCTCGCTGTGTCTCTCTTTGTCAAATAAATAAAATCTTTAAAAATAAAATAAAATAAATGGAATACTACTATATTTCCTATCCTTCTTTTAGTTTTCATATGTCTATTTGTATGGGGGAAGTTATGGTTGTTTTACTACAAAGATTAATTGCATTCATTTATTTTTATAATACAGGGTAACAGTACAGAAGGGGATTGACCAAACCTGCTACTAGTTAATGTGTTTAAGACCATTTCAAAATCAAAACATGCTAGCGTTTTTGTCATCTGGTATTGTAAAAACTCTCAAAACAACTGGATGAAAACACTGGTTGTTGAGAATGCAAGACACTCTTAAATCTAAAGCTATTTACTTCTTATATTCAAGTTTGAATAAAGAGTGCTTTAACTAAACGTTCCTGGAATATTTTGGTGAAACAAATATGCAGTTGATTAAATTTGGCTAGCTGATGAATTTTTAAATCTAAAGGTAGATATATTTAGAAGGATTCTCCTAGAAGCTCTTTTGTGTTTGTATGTCTTTGTAAAACATTAAAAAAGACTTTTTGTAGTTATTTGCAATTGTATAACACATGTTTGAGAGCTTACTATGCACAATATGCTTTGCTATGTTTTTTTGACCATTTTTACTGAGATATTTAATACAGTTATATATAAGTCTAGCATTACAATAGCTTCAAATTGTAACACTATAGTCATTATACCTATTTAATGATATCAACATACTTTAGCTTAGTACATATTATTGGTAATAGTAAAGATTAAAAATATAAAAGGTGACTTGACTGAAATATGTACATTTATGTAAATGTAGGCTGTATATCAATGATCTGATATCAACATACTTTAGCTTAGTACATATTATTGGTAATAGTAAAGATTAAAAATACAAAAGGTGACGACTGAAATATGCACATTTATGTAAATGTAGGCTGTATATCAATGATCTGTTTTTTAGAAAATGGCTACATTTTCTTACAAAAAATACATTTCTTTTTCTCATTTTCTGCTTTGCTATTTTGAAATTCTTTTTTTATTATATTCAGTTAGCCAACATATAGTACATCATAAGTTTTTGTTGTAGTGTTCAATGATTCATTAGTTGTGTATAACAACCAGTGCTGAGTTTTATAAGGAATGAATCACACTTAGCTTATTACCAAGAACACTGAATATTGATCAGTATTCACCAAACTGTAGCCAGCAGCCTATTTTTATATTGTCCTCAAGCTAAGAATGATATTTAGATTTTTAAAGAACTCCATATCACTCGGCATCAGGGAAATACAAATCAAAACCACAATGAGATATCACCTCACACCAGTCAGAATGGCTAAAATCAACAAGTCAGGAAATGACAGATGCTGGCGAGGATGCGGAGAAAGGGGAACCTCCTACACTGTTGGTGGGAATGCAAGCTGGTGCAGCCACTCTGGAAAACAGCATGGAGGTTCCTCAAAATGTTGAAAATAGAACTGCCCTATGACCCAGCAATTGCACTATTGGGTATTTACCCTAAAGATACAAATGTAGTGATCCAAAGGGACACATGCACCCGAATGTTTATAGCAGCAATGTCCACAATAGCCAAACTATGGAAAGAACCTAGATGTCCATCAACAGATGAATGGATCAAGAAGATGTGGTATATATACACAATGGAATACTATGCAGCCATCAAAAGAAATGAAATCTTGCCATTTGCAACAACATGGATGGAACTAGAGCGTATCATGCTTAGCGAAATAAGTCAAGCAGAGAAAGACAACTATCATATGATCTCCCTGATATGAGGAAGTGGTGATGCAACATGGAGGCTTAAGTGGGTAGAAGAAGAATAAATGAAACAAGATGGGATTGGGAGGGAGACAAACCATAAGTGACTCTTAATCTCACAAAACAAACTGAGGGTTGCCGGGGGGAGGGGGTTTGGGAGAAGGGGGTGGGATTATGGACATTGGGGAGGGTATGTGCTTTGGTGAGTGCTGTGAAGTGTGTAAACCTGGTGATTCACAGACCTGTACCCCTGGGGATAAAAATATATGTTTATAAAAAATAAAAAATTAAAAAAAAATACATATTTGTTAACATGGTATTCAATTATTATTATAGGTACCTTTTGGAGATATAGTGCCTAAACTCCAGGGTAATCTTAAACTTGGGGTTATTAAGTTTTAAAAACTAGGGGAACTAGATCCTTGCATATCTTCCAAATCATGTACCTTTCAGAAGGTTTAGTTATAACACTATAAGCTTTTCTCTCTGAATGCAAACTGACAGTGCTATCACTCCCAAAGTCAGGTCCTTGACCAATCCAAGATCTAAGTACTTTATTTGTGGGGCACCTGGGTGGTTCAGTGGGTTAAGCCTCTGCCTTCAGCTCAGGTCATGATCTCAGGGTCCTGGGATCGAGCCCAGCATTGGGCTCTCTGCTCAGTGGGGACCCTGCTTCCGCCTCTCTCTGCCTGCCTCTCTGTCTACTTGTTATCTCTCTTTCTCTGTCAAATAAATAAAATCTTTAAGTACTTTACTTGTGCTAAACTCAAGGAACCTAAAATATATATTTTATAATATAATATAATATAATATAATATAATATAATAATATAATATAATATAAATACTGGAGATCCTTGACTAAAAATAAACTACACTCAAACTAAAAGCAATTAGATTGAATAGACAATGAAACTGAAAAATTTCAGTTCATAGCATTTTTTCAGCACCTGTTTCACATTCTTTTAATGGGTTGAGCTGATTATCATATATGATAATTCTCATATATGAGAATCCCTTTTCTAGTTTTGTGTTCCTGACATTTTGTAAATGTGTAAAGCCTTAGGAGAGCTTAAAGATTACTTAAACATATGAGCAAGGCTTACATAAAAAGAAAAGTATCTAATCTAATCCATAACTTCTTTTACCTGTTCAGTATTTGGGGTTATACGTACAGTGCTTGGAGGACAAGTAGATATTTTCAGAGTTGGAGAATGGAGTTCCTGTTGAGAAAAAAATGGATGTTCAGAAACTGTTACTAAGTTGTGTCATTTGAATATCTTACCTTCTTTAGGTATAACTTCCTTTAATTTTATAATAACCCAGTTTGTCAGAAGAACTTCCAAAGAGCACAGTACTGAATTCCTTTGTCAGCTTTGCTAGTAAACTAAGGATAAAATAATTTCTTGAATAATTTCATAATAACACATTCTTCTTGTATTTCTAGGTTACATCCTTCTTTTCTTCTTGAGATCTCTGCTAATATATATCCCGATGTTATTATAGGTCTGTAATTTAACAAGATGCAAAACTTATCAACATAAAATACAAAATTTTCTAACCATGATAGAAAACTACCTTTGAAAACTCAACTAAGTCTACTGCCCTGAAAATGCAAATCAAAACTACAATGAGATATTACCTCATAACTGTCAGAATCGCTAAAATAAAAAACACAAGAAACAACATGTGTTGGCGAGGATGTGGAGAAAGGTGAGCCCTCTTATACTGTTGGGGGGAATGCAAACTGGTGCAGCTACTCTGGAAAATGGTTTGGAGGTTCCTCATAAATTTAAAAATAGAACTGCCCAGTGATCCAGAATCAATCACACTACTGGATATTTATCCAAAAAATACAAAAATACTAATTCAAAGGGATACATGCACCCTTGTGTTTATAGCAGCATTATTTACAATCACCAAGATATGGAAGCAGCCCAGGGTCTACTGATTGACCAACAAATAAAGAAGATGTGGTATATATATACAATGGAATATTATTCAAAAATAAAAAGAATGAAATCTTGAAATTTGCAACAACATACATGGAGCTAAAGAGTATAATGCTAAGTGAGATGACAGTCAGAGAAAGGTAAATATGTATGATTTCACTCATATGTGGAATGTAAGAAACAAAACAAATGAGTTGGCAGGGTTGGGGGAAGAGACAAACCAAGAAAGAGACTATTCACTATAGAGAACAACCTAATGGTTACTGGTTACTGGAGGGAAGGTAGGAGGGGGAATGGGTTAAATAGTTGATGAGGATTAAGGAGTACATATGTGATGAGCTGTGGGTGATGTATGGAATTTTTGAATAACTATATTGTACACCTGAAACTAATAGAACCCTGTGTGTTAACAAACTGGAATTAAAATAAAATCTTTAAAAAAAAGACTACTGCTCTGAGATTACTTCAGTCTAACTTTTAATTATGGTTTGTCTGATCTGCTTCTGGTGAAATTTCAAAGACTAGGCTCTGATGTTAAAGGAAAATGGTCTATAAAAGTGATAGTATGATTTTTAATGATGGTTAGATAAAAGTCACTTTATTGATTATGCTGACATTCTTTACATTTTTCCCAAATCAGCGAAACTGTTGCTTTATTAGTGTGCAAAGAGTTGATAGCATTAGTCAATCTCTTCATACATTACTATAACTTACAACCAATTGACAGAACTCCAGGATATATTTCCACAATAAAACAATTCTTTCTTTCTTTTTTTTTTTTAGAACAAGGAGACTATTGAAAATCAGAATCACAGACTTGCAAGGGAAACACCGGCAGATTCGTATGGAAGTATAGCTATAATGTAGGTGTAATGTGCTGTTCTTAAAACAAATTGCCAAATATTTTGCATGCTGTGGGGTTTTTTTTTTGTTTTTCTTTTGGTTCACCTTATAACATTTTCATCCTCCCTTTCCGTGTTACATCAGCAGTAATACTACAAGCTTAATACTTCAAGGCAGCCTTTGAATATGTTCTCAGATTTCCTGCTATAGCTGAGAATTTCTCAGACAAATGCAGAGAATTAAAGATTGTAGGCCAAACAAGTATGTGGTCTTCAGCTCAGGATAATGGTTATAAATACAACCAAGTACAGGTGGGTTTGGCCCACAGGGCCAAGAGGAGCAGGTAAGAAAGAGAAAGAGAGGGAAGAAAATAAAAGGTGTTCTTTACTTATGCAATAGTACATGAATACATGTGAACATAAAAATGTATACAGATGAAGTCAAAGATCTTCCCTTAATCATTCTCCCTTTATCCAAATCCCCTACCCAGAAATAACCATTATTATCTGGTATACCTTCACATAAATATGTATCTATAAATAATAATATTTATTGTTTTTATTATTCTGCAGTACAAGTAAATATTTTTGTATTATAAATTAGATATGCCTATATAATTATAATTAAATTATAATTTACATAATTGTTTTGAGCCTTCATTATTAGAATTGGTTTAGGTAAATGTAGCTTTTCCCATTAAATGCTCATTTTTGCCACATCTATAGGATGTCACACTATATTTTTTGTTTTTCAAGTTGTTGAACGTAATTCTACTGTTAGATTTGACTAGTTCTTATAATAGGAAGCTAGATATATGATTTTTTTTATTATTTATTATCAAAAGTAACTTTTGAGTGGCTGAAAACAAGAGATCCTCCCAAAAGTGTATGAAAGAATAACCCTGATTAAATAACTTAAACTTCTAAAAATCCAATCGTTTTTTCTTTTTTTTGGTAGATAATATGATATATTTGTAGAGTGTATTCACAGGACTCCAAACTTGATAAAACATTGAATTTTTCTTTAATATTCATATTCAATTTTCTAGGAAGGCCCTACTTTCTTTGATTAAATATTAAGCATAGTATTGAGTTTTTTATTCTGTGGCTCATATTTGCTAAATACATAACTATTATCTTACAGGCAGCTTTCTTTAGGTAGAATTCTCATAAAAAATAATTTTGTTTATAATTAGGTGGGCTCAGCCTTATTATAAAATCCAGGCTGCTTTTCCCACACTCTCTAAGGTAATGGTTTTCAACTTTGTAAAATTGTATCAGTCCTCTTCCTCCTTTCCTTTTCTTCCTTATCCCTTTATAAAGCACATATGGCATTACCAATTTTAATATCAGAGTGGATTAAAATCAGTCTGCTTTTTGGGATAATTTCACTACATCACCTGAGATAATTGTCCATACCGTGATATACCCAAATCAGAGCTGGGAAGCTCTAGTTTTCCTAGAGAGAATTAATAAAACTGCATTTTATTTCTGTTTGTTAAAAAGCAATGTTTTTCAGAATTAACAAATCATATAGAATGCAAATAGCTACAATTTCTCAGTTACTTACCTTAGTGAGAGCGCTTACAAGTAGCTCAGTGAAGGGTAGAAAGGAGAGAAAGCAGAAGCTGGAGAGGTGTTATTCTCCTTTAGGTAGAAGAAAAATCTTAAAAATTTAAGACATACTCTGAATTCCAGGATTATTTCAGGGCAAGGCCTTGAAAATTTGAACAGAAACTCTTTTTGTTCATATATATGTATGTATGTATATTTATTTATTTATTTATACTTTCTATTCTGATAATAGAATATTAGAAGGGGGAAATCTGCCATATGATTTGCTGTAAGGGTCATCATCAAATGACTTGTTGAAACCAAAAAAATATAAACTTGCTTATACTGAACATACTTTAGTATTGAACTAAGGCTAATCAAGGTTGATAGTTGATATAGTGAAACTATCAAGAGCTGGTTTCTAAACCAGGACATTTATTAACTAGCTGTTTTAACTTGGACAGGCTATTTTGACATATCTGCATCTCAATTTCTTTATTTGTACAACAGAAAAATAATGCACAATGCCTATTTTTATGTGTACACTGTACAATTTATACAATGGATGTAATAATGTTTTTCTACTTAATTTCTTAAATTCCAGTGGGTAAATAATGTATGTAAAAGAATTTTGAAAAATAGAAATACCATCTGTTACTGTGAGGCATTATTTTTACTGGATTGGTTACATGTATAATTAATTTGTTCAATACTTGTTATGTAATAGTATTGGAAGAGATATAAAGCATAGATAGATACACTCTCTGTTCTCACCAGGCATATAATTATTTAAGGAGTAAAAACTGTTAGTGTAAATAATAATAGATTATTATAAAAGCTATGAAGAGCTTAGTATGAGTGTTTTGAGGGCTAAGAGATGAGTTCAGCCTGGGACAATTTAAGATTTAATCACAAGGTTATACCTGAGGAAATTTTTGAAAAATTGGTTTAATTTCAGCTCATCTAGATTGGTGAGGATGGGGAAATAAGACATTTTGGGTGTAAGAGCAACAGTGAAAAAGGCACATTTATGGAACTTCAGGGCCTATATTTAGAGAACAACAGTTTACATTTTGGCTGAAATAGAATATTAGAAGGGGAGTTCCAGGAATTAAGGTCCCTAGAAGCCAGATAATGAAGGGATCTGAAAGTCAGACTAAGAAATTTATAAATACTGAGTGTTATTGATGGTTTCTTCAGCAGAAGAGTGATATGAGGTATTTGTAGGGAATTTAAGCAACTTTTCTAGATAACATGGTCTTAGATTTAATATGTTTGTGAATATTTTAAAATAATTTTGGCTGAGTACTGAGCAGTAGTAGTAGTTTTTATGAGGGAATCTTTGGGCACACAACTGATACACTAAAACAATTATAAGGTAACTGAGCAAGATTCAGTAAATAAAGTCGCTTTACCCAGACAGATTTTAAGTAGCAGGGGAAGTAAAGGAGATATCTTTATAAGCAGACTACTAATTAGCAGCTTCAAAGTAATTTGCTTAAAAGAAGCAACACAACAAGATCCCAGGGAAATAATGTGATGACAGATCAGAATCACTAACCCTTTTACATAATTTGCCTTAATAAGTAATGGTAAATATTTGTTCATAGTGGAAAAAGGCATAAATCAAATATAAACAACTCAAGTCCAGATTCTTAACGTGACCCAAGGACTAAAACAGAAACTAACTGGCCTATTAAGTAGCTTCCTAATACTTACTTTATGTGTTTTTCACTTTTTTAAAGAAGGAATTTGTGTTCTACTTTCCATTTTCTGTTCAAAGAGAAGGCATTGAAGAGTGAAAATCACAAATAATCATAACCATATATCTTTATTAATGCCATTGCTTAAAGCCACATTCAGGCATTTTGCAAACCATAATCACAAAGGGCAAAGGAAGAGGAAATGAAAGAAAGAGGGAAGAGGAGAAGGGAGAGGGGAGAAGGCAAAAGGAAGATGGGAGAAAGAGCAGGAGAATTTCCAGTTCCATCCCATTGCCCAAAATATTTATTTTGGTTTATCTTTGATTTTTGATTTTTAAAGATTTTTATTTCTAAAAATCTTAACCCTCAGTTAGTGTACAGTCTATAGTGGAGGGGAGGAAGGACCACATCTGTAATATATTACTCAGTATTATAAGTACATTACACAAAAAACAAAAAAAAACAGACACACAGACAAAAAACAAAAACAAAACAAAAAAAACAAGTACATTACAGTTAAATAGTAAAAAGTGATACTATCTAGGAGAACACATTTGAGATGGAGGTGGGAATGGAGTACTACATTGAGGAGAGGGTAAGAAGATTCAGTACTGGATGTGTCTTTAAGAAGAAAATTTTCCAGATGTATTTTAAGGGTTAAGTAGGATTCCAGAGAAGATGTGAGGGAAGTGTGGCTGTTGCCAGTGTGGGGAATGAAATGAACAAAGGCAGGGGTGGAAGAGAGGCAAAATGCTGAGTTTCTTCAAGAAACAGCAGTAGAGTGTGTCCAGGACACAAGGTAGGAGGAAGTGGGTCGTGGGAAGTAACATAGTAAAAGTAGAATAGGACTATTCTTTTTTTAAAAAAGATTTTATTTATTTATTTGACAAAGATCACAAGTAGGCAGAGAGGCAGGTAGAGAGAGAGAGAGAGAGGAAGGGAAGCAGGCCCCCGCTGAGCAGAGAGCCTGATGCAGGGCTTAATTCCAGGACCCTGGGATCATGACCTGAGCCAAAAGCTTTAACCCACTGAGCCACCCAGGCACCCCTAGAATAGTGCTATTCTAAGGAGACACTTTGATGTCCTCGAGGTGAGGAGTTTGAACCTACCTTTGGAACTTGATAATTAAAGTTTTTGAAAAAATTCTGTACCACAAAGTAAATGACATTTTATTGCTGAGATTATTAATCCCACATCAAAGTAAAAATTGATTTTATCTCTTCATAATACTTCTATCAAAGTTCTCCTGAAGCACTGATGAATTTTTAACTAACTAAAAATTAATCAACTTATTACCCAGTGCTAGAGCCTTATATATTTTGATACAAAACAATCAATACAATTTATGAGAAAAATATTTTTTAAAAAAGAATTCTGAATAACAGCAAAAAATGTCTGCCTTCTTGATAAATTACAAATTGTTAACACATTGAAATGTTCATTACATTATTATCTAGGCCTTGGTTTGTGTCAAAAGATTTTAAGTCATTCATAAATAGAAGCATATACATGATCATGAAGTAAAAATAAGAAACAGGTATCAGATGTTACTGTGTAAAATAAGTAAGAGTCGAATGTGTAGACCAAAATATATAGCATAGCATGGAGGTTACAAGCATTGACCTACAACCAGACTGCTAGATTTAAATACTAGTTCTATCACATACTAGCTATATGAACTTCAGTAAGTCATATAACGTCTCTGTGCTTCAGTTATCACATCTGTAAAGATGAGAATGATATTTGGACTTTACTTACTAAAGTTTAAAATTAATTCAGTGGATTAAGGGAAATAGGAAGTTCCAGAGAGGTTATAAAAAATAGATCTTGTTCCTAAAAGAAATAAAGATGCATTTTGATTGAGGATGGTCATTTTTTATCTTTTTCCTCTTCTTAACCATTTGCTTTGCCAAAAAGTGAGGTTCTGGGAAAATCATATAGACAAACAGAAGGATAGATACATACATAACAATGTTTTATTTAGGTTTATGAATTTCTTTTTTAAAGGTTTATGAATTTAATTCTATTTCTCCTAAAATAGTCACTCTACACTTTACTTTGAGAGTTTGTAGCTTCATTTTTTATTTCATTTTTATCTATCCATTATAGCTGATCATGTAAATTGGAAGCACTTTGTACCACCATAAATTTCCTTGAATGTGATGATCTTAGAGGTAATTCTGTCTTCAAATGTGTAGCCTGGCTGTATAGATTTGCAGTGTCCAGTAGAACACTTTGCAATGGCGGAAATGTTCTACATTTGTGTTGTCTGATATAGTAACCATCAGCTACATATGTCTGTTGAACAGTTAAAATGTGCCTGGTTCAATGAGGAACTGAATATTTAATTTTATTTGATTTTGATTAATTTAGATATAAATGGAAAGCCTCATGATATCCTATTAGAACTGTAGCTCTAGAGGAAACATTAAGAGGCAGATAGCAAACAAGTTTTAATGCCCAGTGTCTTTGCATTTTAAAAAGAAAAAAGTAAGCACAAACTAAAAAAACTCCATCTCAAATATTAAGGTTCAAGTTCAAAGACTCTAAGAGCATGGGAACTTCCAAATTACTCTTTCTAAGGGAGTCTTATGCCAGTAAACATTATAAATATATTCCTGCCATTCCAGTCTTTTGATCATATACCATGAGTTTTAGAAAATTGTTCTAATGGTTTTCTTCATCAGTCTTTCTTAGCTAATAGAACCCTAATAAGCCTTTCAAGCATACGTCTTTATGTAATCTTTCCAGTATTAAAAGAAGTCTTACTTTATAGCCTATTCATTCATTATCTAGTAGCCTATTTTGTCTGTGCAACTAGGGACTTTTGTTGGCCATATTTTCACAGCAGTGGTAAAAATGGAAAGAATCAGCGAGTGTCCAGACAGTGTATTCAACACCTTCACATATTATCTCATTTAATGCTCACTAAAACCCTGAAGGAAGGTATCATTGTTCCCATTTTAAAATTGAGGACACTGAGGTCCTGAGAGGTCAAAATGTATTCTAGGTTCTATGACACTAACACTATGTGTCAGACACTATGCTGTATGTTTTCCATCACGTATTATCGAATTTGACTCTAAGAATGATCCTATGAATTAGGTGTTATTGTCTCATTTTACCAATTAAGATACTGAGACCTATAACTAGCATGTCCCTGAACCAGGAATTAAATCCAGGACATTTAAAACATAAACCTACACTCTTAGCCACTACACTAGACTGTTTCATAGTTTGGATCTGCTAAAGTCTACCTCATCACTGCTCATTTATTATTTGCAGCTCTCTATGAGCTATTCCCCATAGATTCATTTGTATGGGAATTTTCTCTGCACAGTGTTTTCTGTGACTCATCTTTATACTCTACAAAATATGAACCTCTGCAGCCAACACCTATTATCTTTCATTTACTATTGATAACTTATCAAAGAATTCAAGTCTTTGGTGCAATAAATACGGGAGAAATGGCAAGATTGTTGGGAATGAGAATTAGGCAATAGAGATTACATACACAATATAGGACTTTGTTCTCTAAATATTTGGAAGCATGTTGAAATGAACATGGAACTTGCATGCTGTCTAATTTGATCTTTAAAACTTTGAAAAACTAATAAATAATATAATGTTCCAAGACAGAGTCTTAAAAATGACTGAGAATCACCAAAAGTAATAATAGTGACTTAGGAACAGTTTAGGACCAATAGTTTCAAAAGAGACAATATCTTGGGGTGCCTGGGTGGCTCAGTGGGTTAAAGCCTCTGCCTTTGGCTCAGGTCATGATCCCAGGGTCCTGTGACTGAGCCCCAGGTCGGGCTCTCTGCTCAGCAGGGAGCCTGCTTCCTTCTCTCTCTTTCTCTCTGTCTGCCTCTTAGTCTACTTGTGATCTCTGTCAAATAAATAAATAAAAATCTTTAAAAAGAGGCAATATCTTTAAATACCAACTGACATTTATGCTGACAGAATTTGCCTAGGCAAACTGCTATTTGAATACATTCTCTGAATAGTTTAAAAGATGTTTTTGTTAAAACTTTTCGAAATCAATAACATGGTTAAGTACCTGCCTTAGGTTATTGTTCAGTGCTGTTCTGAACTTTGTACAGGAAGAAACATAAATTATACTGATTTTCTTAGATGAAACAAACACTTCCTTGATTTAGGATAAAATCTGTAACTCTATTCTCATGTTAAGAAAGCAATAGAATCAATGAAACAAGATGGAATTGGGAGGGAGACAAACTATAAGTGACTCTTAATCTCACAAAACAAACTGAGGGCTGCTGGGGGGAGGGGGGTTGGGAGAAGGGGGTGGGATTATGGACATTGGGGAGGGTATGTGTTTTGGTGAGTGCTGTGAAGTGTGTAAACCTGGTGATTCACAGACCTGTACCCCTGGGGATAAAAGTATATGTTTATAAAAAATTAAAAAAAAAAAGAAAGCAATAGAATGTACTAGAAATAGAACTTCTTCCCCTCATTTCTTTCCTCCAAAAGAAATTTCTCATTTAAGAGACTCATTCTTTCTCTTTTCCTGAAGGAAACTAGGAGAGAAAATAAGTATACAGTCTCTTTGCAGTACATGCTTTTTGACTTTAGAAGTATATAGGGTGCCTGGGTGGCTCAATAAGTTTAGTGTCAATTTTCAGCTCAGGTCATGATCTTAGGGTCCTGGGACTGAGCTCTGCATTGGGCTCCCTACTCAGCAGGAAGCCTGCTTCTCTCTCCCCCATTCCCCCTGCTTGTGCTCTCTCTTTTCCTTTGTCAAATAAATAAATAAATAAAATCTTAAAAATAAAATAAAATAAAACAAAAATAAAAACTGAAAGTACATATGCTCTGTTGGAGATTTTTTAATAAAGAAGTAGCTTCTGGTGTAAAAAAAAGTTAGCTCAAATACACTTATTTAAAAAAGTTTTCACTTTTAAATGGGGTTTAACAAACAAAAAGCAGAATCAGACATAAATACAAGGAACAAATTAATGGTTGCAAGAGGGAAGAGGTGTGAAGGTATAGACAAAATGCGTAAAGGGGAGTGGGAGATACGGGCTCCCAGTTATAGAATGAATAAGTCACTGGAATAAAAGGCACAGCATAGGAGTTAAGGTCAATGATATTGTAATAACATTGTATGGGGGCAGATTGTAGCTGTATTGTGGTGAGCACAGCATAATGTATGGAGAACTTGAGTTACTATTAGTATGCCTGAAACTAATGGAACATTGTGTGTCAACTATAGTCAAATAACAAAAATTAAATAAAAATAAATGGCAAATCTCCCAGTTGTTTTACCATGAATTGTCAAGAAAAGAAATTTGGATCACAGCAGTTAAAGGACCAGTTCACCTCCTTTCCCCTTGCCCTATCTCCCTTTCTCACCTTGTCTATCACACACACACAAACACACAGAGCTTGTGAATGTCACGGCCTGAAAACAGGCCCAGCAATTTATCAAACCTCCCTTAAACAAGACACAATTGGCATGGGCATTTTTACTCAGCAATTAGTTGCATTCACGATTTCTATAGCTTTTAACTGCAAGCATAAAAGGGCTGACCGAAGCTGAAAACATGGGCCTCTTTATCCCATGACCTCATTCGTTTTTCTACAACCTACTTCCCTGAACAATCATTGACTTTTAGTGACCACACCCTTGAACAACAATTTATCAAAGCAACACACTCCTCCCTGCAGAACAGGAAATTTTTCTGATAGTGTATAGGAATCTGGCACAGCAAAGGAGCTATCCACAATCTTTGTAACCAAAGAAAAGGGGAAAAAAAACATGTAAACAAAGATAAACCCAAGCTGAGTAATTGTTGATAGCAGAGCCTGTCAATAACACACATAAAAGCACATTCTCCCCAGCTGCTTTCTAGAGTTAAATTTGGTTGTAAGTTTTAACTTCAAAAGAATGGTAACCCACATGACACACAGATTATAAGATCCTTTCTTTAAATAAAACTTGTTTTGTTCAATAAAATGCTAATGCCCAAAGCACAAAATAATATTTAAAAATGAAATACAGACATATGGAACACTTACAGACCAGGTCCCGCACATCTATCCTCAAAGTCGACTCTCCCTGGGATAAGGCAGTGGTTATTTATCCAAATAATCACAGTGCTTTCTATGTAATAGGCATTTAATAAACATTAAATTCAATGAAAGGCTGCTATTAAAAATATTTTATTTTGATTCAATTCTCTCTCAAACAACAGAATTCCTTTGCATACGTGGAAAATATCTTGAACTTCATGAAAAGCTTAATTGGTGGGTGGGAAATATATATGTTGAGTGATTTTACATCGATGGTATTCATTAAGGCAGTATTTCATTTTGAGTTAATGATGGTAGGTTAATATTTAAGCTTTTTAAAAGGCTGAGTGGTAAGTTGTTTTATGTAGTTTCTAGAACTTCATTTATTTATAAGACTGCTTTTAGTTTTAAAAATGCATCCATGCCCTTGATTACCTCATGTTTAATTTTACCTATCTATATGGATAAACCTGGTAATTTTAATCCTAGAATTAATTTAGGCAATTTCACCAGCAACTATTTTCTACATTCAATTTTCTCTGATCTAGCAATCAGATAAAATAATAACCAAGAGAATAATAAAATGTATCTATTAATTATAGACAAGAAACAAAGCAACAGTATATCTGGAGAAATTTAAAATGTTTGTATTTATAAATAACAGTGTAGTGCACAAGAAGGCAATAAAGGAAAAAACATACTAAAAAGCCAGAAGAAATAGGGGCACCTGGGTGGCTCATTTAAGCCTCTGCCTTCAATTCAGGTCATGGTCTCAGGGTCCTGGGATCAAGCCTGCTTCTAGCCCCCATGGGGGGGGGTATTTGGTCAGCAGGGAGCCTGCTTCCCCCTCTTTCTCTGCCTGCTGCTCTGCCTACTTGTGATCTCTCTCTCTCTGTCAAATAAATAGATAAAATCTTCAAAAAAAAAAAAAGCCGGAAATAGAAAATATTGAAGTGCTGCAAAAAACATTTAGGTAAATCTAAAATGTCTACTATATGAGCTAAAATTAAGACCAGGAAACAAAGAAAAGTGACACCAATTACAGTTTCTCAAAGGGAACATATTGTACTACTGAAAATTATAGATTTTTTATATTTCATTTTATTTTATTTTATGTAGGCTCCATGCCCATCATGGGGCTTGAACTCAGTCTTGAGATCAAGAGTCTCAAGATTCAAGACCTGACTGAGGCAGCCAGGTGCCCCAGTTATGCATATTTTTAAATCTTATGAATTATCTTAATGTTATCTAAACACCAAAATGCTAACAAAGTAAGAGTTTGACTGACTTTATGATAACCAACAATTGATTATACTACACGTTTTACTACCTGCAAGGATCACAAGCTCGAGCATCAGAATAGTTGCTACATACCAACTCAAAATGTTTCTAAAATATGTCTTATTAAAGAAAGACTTTATTAAAACGTAAAAAAAACAAACAAAAAGGGTTTTGAGTAATATGTACTATTTGCTTGTGCCTCTCATGGTATATAATAAAGCTGCTGCCTCATCTTACCCATTACATTAACATGAAGGTAATTTCAGATCAAATCTAAGTTTTACTTTACACAATACCATCCTGCCAAGAAACAAGAAGAAAGAAAAATAAAATAGAAGAGTTTCTTCATCACATTATTTGTGACAACTATCTCAAAGCTTTCTTGCCAAATTATCTTTTAGTGGATTTGTGAATGCCCTTTGATATCTAACTCAGTTTGAAATTTTATAGTCAAATTTTCTTTCTTCTTGTTTCACTAAGGGAATGAAACTTCTTGGTTTGTCCTTCACTATACATCACCTATCTCATCTTCACACAGCCCTTATTTTTCTTTCTTTCCAATTATAACTTCAGACTTCAGAACACTCCATTCCAATCTCATATCCCAGTTTTTGAGGCCATATTTTCTGTGCCTAGGGTTCTTTATAAACTCCTCTATGGGGAACTGTGTCCCAGGATGGAGATAGTTTTATAAGGATCACTTTAATAATTATCAGGTAGAAAGAAGAAAAAGCCATGTAAAAATCTTGATCAGCTTGGTCCTGAGATGACTAAAAAAAGAAAGTTGAACTAAATACAATAGAATACAGGGCTCCTAAAACTTGCTCTGTAGTCAGTATTTGTAACTTGTTAAATTTATGCTGTTAAATTTTTATCTGTCTTTATTAGCAAGATGACAAGAAAAGAGGTTGTTTTTAAATAACTATTACAGTTAGGGTGATTTTAACATTTCTATAATAACGGTAACTAGGTTTTGTATTGTTTTGGAGCTACTAAGGAACATAGATGTCACCCACTTTACTGTTTATTAACAACCTAATACTAAATATTGGAATGTACATTCACATAATTATTTATCAGTTATGCAAAGCAGTATTTTTTCCCTTTGTATTTTTCTTTCCTTTGACTTCAATACAGGTGGAGGGTTTTATGTTTGTTTTTTATTGTTTTTTTTTGTTTTGTTTTTTTCAGTTAGGAAATTAATGACAGTAAATCCTGGATTTTTTCTTCATATTTTTTCTCTCAAATTAAGCTAAGCATGAAATATCTGTAAAATTGTCGCCTTTTTATCTCTGTCTTTAAAAATTCTTTTAAAATAGTTTTATTACATACTTTAGAAATTTTGCTTCATATCCTATTTTAAATTGTGGTTTTGGGAAAAATAACCCATATTATTCCAGGTTGGTAAAATAATGGAACATCAGATAATATCATCGCAATGGTTACTTTTTTAATTCTTTACAGTCTAAATTTTATCTTGAAAACATAATTTTAGTTTGGACAGATGTTTCCAGAAAACTTAAAGTCATGCAAGTTTAATGTAAAGGGATTTAAAGAATGAAAATAGACATAGAGCTCTTATTTTATAGTCTTGCAATGTTCCTTTACATTCATTGACAAGATTATTAGCACAGATACTGGTGCTAAAATAACCCCTTTAAAAATAACTGTATTTTATTTTTAAAAATGTCTTAGAGTTTTGCTTTTTTAAGCATTTATATAACAATTGATTACATCTTGCCTTCCTCAATCCTATATCTATTCTTTCAATCCTCTTTCTACCAATATTCATGAATTATTCACTTTGGCTGTATAAGAACCAGTGTGTCATTTTCACAAGATGAAACACATACAACAATTTGAACAGGTATTTGTGCATGTCACTTACCCAGCAACAGAGTACTATTTGCTGAACACAAATAACTGCTCATTACTCCATATGAGCCATTATCTCTGAACTACCTATTTTATCTAAAAAATCTGTTTACTTCTGAAATAAAGTGAATCAGTGGGAACTAGTCTATAAAAGTTATTGTATTCAAGTTGAAGATTGCTTTATGGTAAGAGCAAGGGAATACCCCGGATCAGATATCTGATCTAACTGTGCTCTAGTTAGATCATTAAACTCATAGGAGCTATTAAACAACCACAGGAACTAGTAAAGAAAAGTACAGCAAGAGATGGAATTTAAGTGACCATACATTGCTTGTATAGCTACAATCCACCAAAAGATAACATCCTGTAGACCAGAGGCAGAGAAGCAGAAAGAAAATATATGTGGTTCAAGATATCCACTCTCTATAAATCACACAGAGTTATCTTAATGGTACCTGAGAATGGTTGCTCCAAACCAAATTTTGGTAGGAGGAGGCAGTTTTGAGAGGAGAGAGAACTTCCTGTGAGCTGATGGGGTCCAACGCCTGAACAACTTTGTTCATGGGCCCACTGTAGGTCCTCACTCTCTCATACACTACATTTTTTTCTGGTGGGTGCTGGGTTTGGCTTGACTGATGATAACAGTGGTAATGCTGGGGCTGGCACTGCAGCATCTCTGGGGGTTGTGGAGTCCCACAGCTGCTGCTGCTCATCTCACTCCAATAGCTTGAGCTCATGATGTTCTCAGTGGTCAGCAAGGTACTCTGCAGACGCTCTCCCTATGGAACAGAGAGAGAGAGAGAGAAAGCACTGGTGAATAAGGGTAAGAGGGCAAGCAGGCACAAGTAGAAGTCATTTATCAACCCCCTCTGCCTGTAGTGGTGCCCCTGGAGAGGTTAGAGTTACCTGAGCAGCAGCAGGAACAGGTCTGGCAGCTGCAGAGGAGGCAGCAAAATTATTTGAGTGCAAATGAAAAGTAGAGCCACCCTGTGAGATTGCTCCAGGAAATGGTACTGACACGCCCCTCATGGGTGGATTCACCTGGCAGCTTTACTTGCCAAGAGAGGCCCTGCTTTGCCACAGAGATACAAGGCTGCATTCAAGTAGGTAAGGGAATCTGGAAAGAATAGAAATGAGGAATTTTAGGGCTGAAGCCAGAGCTTCCAAGTCCACAGTCTTGGAAATTCATTTAACTGTAAATAAGCATACAAAGACATGCTTGTGTCTAAGCTTATTAGAGAAAAAGTAACAAACATCACATGAAAGTGACTTTCCCATGGTTCTTAAGCTTACTAAAGAAAATTACGGGCATGGATATTATCATTCCAGAGTCCCAGATCAAAATACAAAGTATTAGCGTAGGAACACACTAATTTTCACAGATAAATTTGCATTCTTTGAAAACCCAGTTGGTAATTTCATTTAAGGAAGATTGTCATGGGGTCTCCTTCTAACAACTCTAATTTATGGACCTGTGTATCTTGCTCCAGACCTCATATGACTTTCTTAACTTATATTGAAGTAGATTTGTCTACATGATTGTTGTCTATAAATGGGAGATTGGTCAAAAAAGATCTTACCGTTCCACAAATACTTTGCATTTCAACATTTACATTTATTGTTTTGCATTTTTACAAAGGAATGTACTCTGATTTCATGTGTGTCCTAAAAAATACTGAGTTTGGTTTCTTTTTTAGTATCTAGTTGTTAAGGAAGCTGCGAGTCTTGAAAGGGGCCTGACTTTATGAAATGAGATTTAAACATGCTCAGCACTTATATTTATTACTACTTGAAATTACAATAATAATGCCTACTTACCCACCATATTTTGCCCTGCAGGATACTTTAGCATCACTGAACTATAGAATACTCACTAAGTGTGTCTTCAGAAAAGGGGTGTCTTCCTGCTGTGTATATACATCACAGAACCTAACACACCATCATCATTCTGGAGAGGAGGAGAGTATCATTGAGCTGGCTAGCCAGTCTTTTATCTGCTAAATGAACAAAAAGTAATGATTTAATGGTAATTTACTATGACCAGGTACTGTGCGAGGAGCTTTACATGGATTAGCTGTCATCCTCACAACTTTATGCATGTGTATAGGAAACAAACAGAAAGCCACAGACATTTCCCAAAGTGAAACAACTAGTAAATGGTGGGTCTAGGATTTTAGCTCATTTTAGAGGTTAAGCTCTTATTTACTGCATTATTCTGCTATATACATTTCAAAATTATGCTCTGCACCATCCCTCATCTTCTATGTGGGAAATCAAAGTATAGTTTTGAACTGCTGGCTTGTAAGTGACTCTAAAGGCATCTTTGGATTTTTTATGGGAGAGAAGCAAGCAAAATGCTGAAAATCAACCTTGAAAACTCTTTAAAATTATTAAAAATAAATCATTGTGTATTTACATTGCATGCTGTATGCTGCCAATCTAATCCTTTTTCATTTTAATGCTATTTCTCAAGAATCAATGAAAATTTAATTAGAAACAGTGACCTGCAGAGCAGTCTTGGAAAATATCAGATTGATAACCTGTTAATATCCTTAACAGTATCATTTTGGATAGGCTTCATGTGTGAACAGGGAATGGGTAAGTGAGGTCATCCAGTCAGCTCTGATTGTTGAAATCTGAATTTAAAATACACACAAACAAACACATAAACATAGTACTGTTGATATTTCAGCCAAAAGATGGCATACTAAATAGAAATGGCAATGAACAATAAAACTTCCTTCATCCATAAAAGGGTGACTATACCTGTTGTGCATATTGCTTGGATATATGGCATTTTGAGGCAACCACCTTTATTTTGCCCTAACTTGGGCAAAAATTAACATGTGATATCCTCCAGCCTTGTCCAATATTCTTCCCCATCTGTGGGTATGAGACAGAAAGAGAGCTTAAAGCTCAGGAATAGTGTATAAGAAATGAGATTAGGCATTATCTGGCAGACAAACCACATCTAACTATGAAATATATGTTGACCACCGTAGTTCACCTTAGAGAGGATTAACAATATTCTTATCAAAGTTCCTGCTCCTTTTCTGAGAATTCACTTGTGCTTTTAATGATCTGAATCTCCAATTGTTTTATTTCTCCTTAATGCAAATGATATTCTCATCTATTTTTATTAATAAATGCATATAACTATATTAGACTGTTTAATAATGGTATTTGCCCGTTTTCTACTTGAAAACCTAAGGGATTGACACTGCATTCTGCAAGCTTCATGACTATGCTACCCTTCTCACATTGGTGGATAGAATAATCAGAGTTGATTCTTTATTCTCAGCTCCAGACTTGTTCACATAATTCTAAATTATATTTCTGGCAGTTATTTTGTTTTACTCAGTAATATAGATATTTTATGTTTATTACTGAAAAAACTCATTTATATGATACATTTGATTTCCCTTTAGAACTAATAAACTCTTAGAAACTAATTCAATTCTAACAGATTATTTATTTTTAAGATATTATGTATTTATTTAACAGAGAGAGACACAGTGAGAGAGGGAACACAAGCAGGGGGATGGAAAGGGAGAAGCAGGCCTCCTGGAGAGCAGGGAAGCCCAATGTAGGTCTTGATCCCAGGGCCCTGGGATTATGACCTGAGCTGAAGGCAGATGCCCAAGGACTGAGCCAACCAGGCACCACTCTCACAGATATTTTAAAAATAAATTTTATTGTTCCTGATTATAAAAATAATTCATTCTTAAAAATTCAAATAATTGGGGCACCTAGGTGGCTAAGTCAGTTAAGTGACTGACTTGTTTTTGGCTCAGGTCAGGTTTTTGGCTCAGGGTAGTGAGATTGAGCCCCATGTTGGGGTCTGCACTCAGCACAGTGTCTGCCTCTCTCCCCCTCTTTCTGCCCTATCCCCTAACCATTCTCTCTCCCTTTCTCAAATAAATAAATCTTTATTTTAAAAATTCAAATAATTAAAGAGATGTATAAAGTAGAAAATGAAACTTCCCATATTGATCGTAGGAGAAAGGGATGGGCTAAAGATCAGGAATATTTGCTGTATACATTATCAGTAATTTAAAAAACTGATTATATTTTGACTGAGATGTTTTGAAGATCATCTGAAAAAGTCTTGATTTTACCTACCTCATAAAATTGTTCTTAGAATCAAAAGAGAAAATGTCTGCTAATTATAATGCACTATCCATATACAAGCTTAAAAATATTACTTATAGATGATGTATGTGATTTTTGTAAAATAGTAAGGTTTGAAAAGCAAATATGATGGGCCTGGCTTTTGAAAAGCTTAGCTACCTAAAACATTGAGGTAAAATAGATCAGTAATAAATTTATCAAAATGGGTATACAGAACTATCTTAGAATATTAAGCAATTTAAGTTATTATAACTTTAACACCAAATGAATTTCATCAGCATCAGCAGTAATGTTTTTATATGTATAACTAATCTTGTACTCCACCTCTTGTTTTATGGGATTGATGTCCAGGTCTATCTCAAGCCCTAGTCCACTATTAAAGCTTATGGTGTAATGTCAAAGGGTAGAAAGTTAAAGTGAAGTTACTAAAGTCTTTTTACTTCTGCCTTCTCTATGATTGAAGAGAAGTATGTTCATATGGAAAGAGTCAATAATCATTGGTCAGAGAGAGCTGAAGCCCAAGATAATGAGATATTATATGAAAGCACCTCTGTTTTACTAAATGAGTCCAAGTCACTTGATCTAGCAGAACTCCATTCCAGCCTTCTGACAGATCTTAAAGATGAGCTTGCTTAACTGCTATTGGGAAACTTTAGACTGGGAAATGTTTCAGAATAACAGATATGAAGAAACATTGTTTTGATTTAAAAAAATGAATGGTAAAGTTTACAAACTGAACAGCTTAGTCTAATAGCAATCCAGTCAAAAGTCTTTATCAGATTATCAGCTATCTGATACACAAATTTAGAATGGAAATTTGTGATCTCTAAAAGACCTTTGGTTATCCTTTATCCTGGTTTCTGAATCTCAGTCCTTTAGTAAATTTTAACTGTGGATAATTTGTGGATAAATTTTAACTGCATAATTTTGCTCAGAACTAATTTCAGTGTTCCAAGAGCCACACTAGAGAAAACGAGACTTCATTTCTAGACAAAGTAAATCACTCCTCGGTATGATTTTAATGCAGTTGAACAAAGACCAAGCCTCAGTGATTCTGGCAGACCCCCAGGGATATATGACCTTTCCTGTAAAAAAAGTATGTCTTGAATAACACCAGAGTGTTTTACCTAGAAAAGAGAAGTGCTTTGCCTCCAAATGAGTTCAAGAAATACTTGGTTAAATATCATTTGAGAAATAGCTTTACTGACATAATTATAACTTTTCATAAGCTAATATACATTATGATCTAAATAGACGATGTAATGTGCAGAGTTTTTCAAGTTTTGTTAGTGATGTAATATATTTTGAGTGGAATAACTTCAGTTACTTGTATTCTTCAGATGTTTTCTTCTTTATGCTTATTTCCTCTAAACTAAACTCATAAAGCAGGTGGGAATTCACACCTAATTTATAATTCTATCAATAGTCCCTGAAACAAAAGCAGTAGCTTCACCTGGAAAAGTTGTACAAATGTTAATTCTTGGGCCCCACCCCAGATCTCCTGAGTCAGAAACTCTGGGGTGGGGCTCAACAATCTGTTTAACAAACTCTGCTGGTGATTCCAAGGCACACTAGGATTTGTAAATCTCTGAGTTATATCAGTATGTTTTGGACAAGCTTGGATAAAAGAGGAAGATGGTAGTGCCAGAGGGATGAGACTTTCAGTATATTAAGTAAAAACTCACAAGCAGCTCAGGTGATTATAATAGAGGTGAGCTACAACCCTTGGTAAGAGTCAAACTGTTTTATATATAAGGAGAAGTTAGAATGAGAATGAACTATGGTGTAGTACATCAGTTATGTTATCTAAATTATCTGATGTTAAATATAAAATATTTTTATTTTAATAAAAGGAAAATATTGGAGATACCAAAAGACTATATAGTGTTGATGAGTGTAGTTTTGAAGTTAGACAGACCTAGATTTAAATTTTAGCTGTACTACATATTAGCTCTATGGCTTGGTAAATCATTTACTTCTCTGAGCTTCTGTTATTCTCAGTGAAATGGATAATAGCCTATAACAAAAGATTGGTTGTATGGATTAGATAAAATGCATATAAAGTGTCTATCATGGTGTCTGGTACATAGTAACTACACAATAAATGGCAGTTCTTAAAGATTCTGCTCCAAATTTGGTTTGGGATAAAGGAAAAAGAGCTTGCTATGGATTTGCCAGTGGAAATTTGCTTAGAGTAGAAAGTAATATATGAGGCAGACTGGACTTACAAAGGGGAAAAATGTGGGGAAATACTAGGTAACTTAGTCACCGAGAAGCCCCAATCAACTTAACAAAAAGGAGAAGGTATAAAGAAGCTTGATTGTAAGGCAAGCATTTATTTAAAAAGCTTGACTTGGACTAAAGAGTTTAGTTAGGAGATAAAACAAGTCTTTTGGGGGCACCTGGGTGGCTCAGTGGATTAAAGCCTCTGCCTTCCAATCAGGTCATGATCCTGCGGTCCTGGGATTGATCCCCGCATCAGGCTCTCTGCTCCACAAGCAGCCTGTTTTCTCCTCTCTCTCTGCCTGCCTCTCTGCCTACTTGTGATCTCTGTCTGTCAAATAAATAAATAAAATCTTTTTAAAAAAACCAAGTCTTTTGATATCTGTTCTAGATATTGGTGTGCAATATAGATAAATTATAAGGAGTTTTGTTTCCTTGGGGGAGTGGCTATTTTCATTAGAGGGGGATCCATTAGAGTATCTTCAATAATCAACATCTTTTTATTGAAGTATAACAACCAGAGTGTTATATTAGTTTCAGGTGTAAAATATAATGATTCAACAATTCTATACATTACTCAGTGTTCATCTAGATAAGTGTACTCTTAATCTCCTTTATCTATTTCACCCATTCCCTCACCTCCCTTAATTCTGTATAAAAGTACCCAAATCAAACAGAAAAAAGGAAATAATAAATATAAGAACTGTATAAAGTTAAACAAAATGTCAGTCAGAGAAAGACAAATAACATATGATTTCTATCATATGTGGAATTTAAGAAACAAAACCAATGAACATATGGGAAAAACTGAGAGGCAAATCATAAAACAAACATGTAGAGAACAAACTGAGGCTTGCTGGAGGGAAGGTTAGTGGAGGATGGTCTAAATGGGTGATGGCTATTAAAGAGGACACTGGTTGTAATGAGCACTGTGTATTTTATGTAAGCGACGAATCACTAAATTCTACTCCTGAAACTAATATTACGCCACATGTTAACTAAATGGAAATTAAGTAACAACTTGAAACAAACAAACAAATAAAAAAGTACTAAAATCTATAAGAGAAAAGCAAAACAATAGAGAAGAGTAATAAAACCAAAAGATGGTGCTTTGAAAATAAATAATAAAATTGATAATCCTCTAATAAGATAGACAGAAAAAGAAAGTACAAATAACCAAAATCATGAATAACACTACTGACTCCACCTACATTAATAAGATAATGAAGTGCCCTATGAAAAACTATGCACATACATTATCCAACTTAGAATAAATGGACCAATTCCTTGAAAACCACAAAATACCACAGCTCACTCAAGATGATACAGATAATCTGATCAATCCTACATCTATAAAATAACTAAAATAAATAATAAAACTTCCAAAAAGAAAAATGTTGAATTACACCAAACATTTAAGGAAAAATTAATACAGTCTCTATATAATCCCTTCCACAGAATAGAAAAGAAAGGAATATTTTATAATGTATTTTGTAAAGTCAGCATTACCCTGATATTAAAAAGACAATACAAGGGGGCACCTGGGTGGCTCAGTGGGTTAAGCCGCTGCCTTCGGCTCAGGTCATGATCTCAAGGTCCTGGGATCAAGCTCTCTCTCTCTCAGCAGGGAGCCTGCTTCCCTCTCTCTCTCTCTGCCTGCCTCTCCATCTATTTGTGATCTCTCTCTGTCAAATAAATAAATAAAATCTTTAAAAATAGGCAATAAAGGAAAACTACAGAAAAAACAACAGAAAAACAACCCTCATGAACATAAATTTAAAAGTCCCATCAAAATATTAGTAATTCAAATCCACAATACACAAAATGAATAATATATTATGGGCAAGTGGGATTTACCCCAGGAATGCAAGACTGATTCAATGTTTGAGAATCAATCAATATAATTCACCATATTAGCAAACAAACAAACAGAACATAAAATTACCTTAGTGAATGCAGAGAAAGCATTTGATGAAACCCTACATCTGTACCTGATAACAAGTCTTAGTAAACTAGATAAACAGAAACTTTCTCAATCAGATAAAAAGCATCTATGAAAAACTTACAGTACCTTACTTAATGATAAAAAACTGAATGCTTTCCTCCTACAATTAGGAGCTAGCAAGAATGTCTGGATTTCACATTTGAAAGGAAAAAGGTTAAGCTACCTCTATTTGAAAATGGCATGATTGTCTATGCAGACAACTCTAAGAACTCTACAAAAAAAACTCTTGGAAATGATCAGTGAGTTTGGAAAGACTGGAAGATACAAGGTGAAATACAAAAATCAATAGAATTTTATATAGTACAATGAATAATTGGAAACTGAAATAAAAAACTGATAACATTCATAACCCCCAGTGAAATGTTGAAGCAGGATGCCTGGGTGGCTCAGTTGGTTAGGCAACTACCTTTGGCTCAGGTCATAATCCTAGAGTCCCAGGATTGAGTTTCACATCGGGTTCCCAGCTCCATGCAGAGTCCACTTCTCTCTCTGACCTTCTCCCCTCTTATGCTGTCTCTCACTTTCTCAAATAAAAAAATAAAATCTTTTAAAAAAAGAAAAAAAAGAAATATTGAAGCATATATCAAATAAAATAATGGCTGCATACTGAAAACTGCAAAATGCCAATGAAAGAAATCAAACAAGCCCTAAATAAATGAAAAAGATCCTATATTCATAGATTGAAAGATTCCATATAGTTATGATGACAGTTCTCTCCAAATTGGTCTACAAATTTAACGCAATCTCAATAAAAATCCCAACAAGATTCTTTGTAGATATACACAAGTCGATTCTAAAAATTATATGGAAAGATAAAGCTACTAGAATAGCCATACAAATTTTGAAAAAAAAAATTAACAACGTAGGAGGAGTATCACTTAAGTTCTACTAAAAATTGGCCTGCTGGGAAGGTGGACGAGTAGGAGCACCCTAAGCTCATCTCATCCCCTGGATACAACCAGATAACACTGATGTTTGTGTAAAAAAAAAAAAATGACCAGAAGACTGGCAGAACAAACTCCACAATTAAAGGTAGAAGAAGAGGCCACACTAGAGAAGATAGGAAGATGAAGATGTGGTCTAAGAGTTAAACAGACCATCACCATCCACAGTAGGGAGGGAGCTGGTGGTACAGAGAAGAGCAAAAAACCCCAGACTTTATGACAATGAATTCCCATAATATTTGCCTTTGAAAGTGAGAGGGACCAAATTTCATAAGTTCTTATAATCTGTGGGAAAAATGCCAGGGGCAGATGGGAGGGAGAGTGATTTGCTCATCTCACTGTGCCCTAAAGAGACAGGGATCATGGGGTGATCCCTCCAGGAAAAAAGGACCTGGCAGGTAACATTTCTCCCTTACTCCCCCTGCATAAACAATTGTCACCTGCAAGAACTAGCACAGCACCAACACTCACCACCTGACTGGTTTGCACCAAACCCTCATCCTCTGTATTTCAGCAGATCCACCCTTCCCAGTCATACTGGGATACTCCCAGTCATACTCAGCATTGTAGGCCCCTCTCCCAGAAGACCAGCCCAAACTCTGTCAACAGCATATCTCCTAAATGTGTGTTTTGTGGGGCCTCAGTTCTGACAAAAGCAGGGGTAGGTCTCATATCTCAAGCAGACCACTGCACACCTACCTAAAATGCACCCCAACCCTCCTGTTTACCAAACATTGCCCACAACAGGCAAAAAGAGCATCTTCAAATAAGTAGGCTGAATAAAAAAAGAGGCAAAACCAATAACAGAGCACATACAACACACATAGGAGATGCTGCCTGAAGCTCCAGGCCCCTGGGAACCCGGGAAACTGCACTGTAGCTATAAGACTTCTTCATAAAGCTATTATCATTAATAGCAAGAGAAGTAGCTCACTTTCCTAACACACAGAAAAAAAATACAGAAAGTCAGACAAAATCAGACAGAGAATTATCTGTCAAATGAAATAATAGGATAAAACCACAGCAAGAGACCAAAGCAAAACAGATAAAAGTAACACTCCTGATAAATAATTTAAAGTAATGATCATAAAGATACTCACTGGACCGGAGAAGATTGGAGGACATCAGTGAGACGTTTTTTAAAGATTTTATTTATTTATTTGATAGACAGAGATCACAAGTAGGCAGAGAGGCAAGCAGGTGGTGTGGGGGGAAACAGGTTCCCTGCTGAGCCAAGAGCCTGATGTAGGGCTCGATCCCAGGACCCTGAGATCATGACCTGAGCCGAAGGCAGAGGCTTAACCCACTGAGCTACCCAGTCACCCCATCAGTGAGACTTTTAACAAAGAGATAAAAAAGAACCAATCAGAGATGAAGAACAGGATAAATGAAATTACAAATACACTTGATAAAACAAGTAGCAGGCTAGATGAATCAGAAGAATGAATTAGTTAGATATATAGAATGAATTAGTTATTAGACAGATAAATGGAAAGTCACCAACCTGAGTAAAGGAAAGAAAATTATGAAAATTAAGGAGAGTTCTAGGTAACTCAGTGATGTCATCAAGCATACTAACATTCTCATTATAAGGATCTCAGGAGAAGAGAGAGGAAGGGGTCAGAAAACTTATTTGAAGAAATAATAGCTTAAAACTTCCTTAATCTGGGGAAAGAAACAGATATCCAGATCCAGGAGACACAGACATCCCCCTGCAAATTGAACCCAAGGAGGTCCACACCAAGATGCTAGTAATTAAAAGGGCAAGAAGTAACAATAAAGAAAAAAATTAAAGCAGCAAGAGGAAAGAAGACAGTTACATACAAGGGAAACCCCATAAGCCTAACAGTGGGTTTTGAAGCAGAAACTTTGCAGGCAAGAGTAGTATAGGGTGATATATACAAAGTACTGGAAAGGAAAAATCTGCAGCCAAGAATATCCTATCCAATAAGGATATAATTCAGAATAGAAGGAGAGATAGATTTTAGACAAAAACTAAAGGAGTTTATGACCACTAAACTAGTTCTACAGAAAAGTATTAAAGAGGACTCTGAGTGGAAAGGAAATACCATAAATAAGAATATGAAAAGTAAAAAACAAAAGTAAAAGTAAAAGTAAAAAACAAAACAAAAACAAAAACAAAACAAAACAAAGACAAAAACAAAAACACATAAAATGGATGTCAAAAGAAAGGTGGGGTAGCAGTGAAAATAAATATTTCTATGAAAATCAGCCAAGGGATTAATAAAATAAAGGGATTAATAATATGACATCATATACCTAAAATGTGGGGTGGGGAGGAGTAAAGAATGGGTTTAAACTTAAGTGGCCATCAATTTAATGTAGACTACTACATAAAGAAGATGTCGTATACAATCCTAGTGGTAACCACAAATCAAAAACCTGAATAGATATGCAAAAAATGAAGAGAAAGGGATCCAAGTATTTTGCTAAAGAAAGCCAACAAACCATGAAAGAGACAAGAGAAGAAAGGATCACAGAAAATCTATAGAAATAACCAAAAAACAGGTAACAAAAGAGTAATAAATACATCTATCAATAAAATAACTTTAACTATAAATGAACTAACTCCTCCAATCAAAAGACAGGGTGACAAGATCATTAAGAAAATAAGATCCATCTAGGGGTGCTGGGTGGCTCAGTGGGTTAAACCTCTGCCTTTGGATTAGGTCATGATCTCAGGATCCTGGGATCGAACACTGTATTGGGCTCTCTGCTGAGCAGGGAGCCTGTTTCCCCTCTCTCTCTGCCTGTCTGTCTACCTACTTGTGATCTCTCTCTCTCTGTTAAATAAATAAATAAAATCTTAAAAAAAAAAGAAAAGAAAAGAAGATCCATCTATATGCTGCCTACAAGAGAGTCCTTTCAGATTTAAAGACACCTGCAGATTGAAAGTGAGGGGCTGGAGAAAAATGTATCATGAAAATGGATGTCAAAAGAAAGGTGGGGTAGCAATACTTGTATCAGACAAAACAGACTTTAAAATAAACACTGTAAAATAAGTCAAGCAGAGAAAGACAACTATCATATGATCTCCCTGATATGAGGAAGTGGTGATGCAACATGGGGGCTTAAGTGGGTAGGAGAAGAATCAATGAAACAAGATGGGATTGGGAGGGAGACAAACCATAAGTGACTCTTAATCTCACAAAACAAACTGAGGGTTGCTGGGGGGATGGGGTTTGAGAGAAGGGGGTGGGATTATGGACATTGGGGAGGGTATGTGCTTTGGTGAGTGCTGTGAAGTGTGTAAACCTGGTGATTCACAGACCTGTACCTCTGGGGATAAAAATATATGTTTATAAAAAATAAAAAATTATTTTTTAAAAAACTGCATAAAATAAACACTGTAACAAAAGACAAAGAAAGCTACTATATAATAATAAAGGTGACAATCCAACAAGAGGATATAGCAATTGTAATATTTATGTACCCAACATGGGTCACCCAAACACATAAAACAGTTAACAAACATAAGGAACTAATAGATAGTAATACAATCATAATAGGGAACTTTAATAACATACCATTTACACCAATGGACAGATATCCATGACCCAGGAGTTGCACTATTAGATATTTACCCAAAGAATACAAACATTGTGATCTGAAGGGGCACCTGCACCCCAATGTTTATAGCAGCAATGTCCACAATAGCCAAACTATGGAAAGATCACAGATGTCCATTGACAGGTGAATAGGTGAATGAATAAGGAACATATGGTGTGTGTGTGTGTGTGTGTGTGTGTGTGTGTGTACATATACTGTATATCTATACCTATACCTATATCTATATAGGATGGAATATTACCCAGTGATCACAAAGGATGATATTGTACCATTGACATTGGCATAGATGAAACTGGAGGGTATTATGCTGAGTGAAATAAGTCAATCAGAGAAAGACAATTGTATAGTTTTACTCATGTGGAATTTATGAAACAAAGCAGGATCATAGGGAAAGGGAGGGAAACATAAAATAAGATAAAATCAGAGAGGGAGACAAACCATAGGAGACTCTTAACTATAAGAAACAAACTAAGGGTTGCTGGAGGGGAGGTGGGGGGGATGGGGTAACTTGATGATGGACATTAAGAGAACACATGATACAATGAGCACTGTGTGCTACGTGCAACTGATGAATTACTGAACTCCACATATAAAACTAATGATGCACTATTTGTTAACTAACTGAATTTATATAAAATAAGTTAAAATTTAAAAGAAAAGAAAAATCAATGAATGGTTTTGAATGACACACTGGACCAGGTGGATTTATCAGACATATTCAGACCATTCCTTCATAAAACAGCAGAATACACATTCTTCTCAAGTGCATATGGAACATTCTCCAGAATAGATCACATATTAGGTCACAAAACAAGTCTGAACAAATTAAAACGAAACAAAACAAAACAAAACAAAACAAAACAAAAGTCATAGCATGCAACTCTTCTGACCACAATGTTATGAAACTAGAGATCAATCACAAGAAAAAATATGGAAATAGAACAAATGAAGTTAAATAATATGTTCCTAAACAGTGAATGGATCAACCAAGAAAACAAAGAAGAAAATCGAAAAACACATGGAAACGAAACAGTTCAAAATCTGTGGGATGTAGCAAATGTGGTTCAAAGAAGGGGATTTACAGCAATACATGCCTACCTCAAGAAGTAGGAAAAAGCTCAAATAAACTACCTATGCTTACATCTAAAGGAGGGAGAAAAAGAAGAACATGTAACACCCAAATCCAGCTAAAGAAGGAAATAATAGATTAGAGCAAAAGTAAATGATAGAGTAACTAAACACACACACACACACACACACACACACACACATGCACACACAGACAATAAAACAGATCAATGAATCCAGGAACTGGTTCTTTGAAATGACCAAAAAAAAATGATAAATTTCTAGCAAGATTCAACAAAAAAGAAAGGGAGGGCAATATCTCTCATGAATATAGATGCAAAAATCCTCAATAAAATATTAGGAAACTGAATCCAAAAATACATTAAAAAATCATACACCACAATCAAGTGAGATTTATTTCCAAGATGTAAAAGTGGTTCAAAATTCACAAATTAATGTTGTATATAAATAACAGAAAGGATATAAAACATATGATCATTTCAGTAGATACAGAAAAATCACTTGAAAAGTACAATATTCATTCATAATAAAAACCTTTGGCGAAGTAAGGTCAGAGGAAACATACCTCAACATAATAAAAGCCTTATATGAAAAACCCAAAGTTGGGGCACCTGGGTAGCTCAGTGGGTTAAGCCTTTACAATTGGCTCGGGTCATGATCCCAGGGTCCATGGATTGAGCCCTGCTTTGGGCTCTCTGCTCAGTGGGGAGCCTACTACCCCCCCACCTGTCTCTCTGTCTACTTGTGATCTCTATCTATGTTAAATAAATAAATAAATAAATAGATAGAAAGATAGATAGATACAATCTTTTAAAAAAAGAAAAAAAGAAAAGAAAAACCAAAAGTAAACATTATACTCATTATTGAAAAACTAATTGATTTCCCCCAAGGTCAGGAATAAGACAAGGGTGCTGACTCTTTCTGCTTCCTACATTCTACTTTTATTCAGCATAATACTGGAAGTTCTACCCACAGCAATTAGAATACATAAAGTAATGAAAGACATCTAAATTGGTAAAGAAGAAGTAAAACTGTCACTATTTGCAAATGACATACTGTATGTATAAAATCCTAAAGACTTGACCAAAAAGCAACTATAAGTGATAAATGAATTAAACAGTCACATATACAAAATCAATGTATAGAAGTTTGCATCCCTATACAATGATGGAGCAGCAGAATGTTAAATTAAGAAAACATTACCATTTACAATCGTTCCCAAAACAATAACATATCTAGGGATAAAGTTAACAAAAGAGGTGAAAGACCTGTACTCTGTAAATTATAAAATACTGATGAAAGGAAATTCAAGACAATACAAAAAATGAAAACCATTGTATTCTCATGGTTTGGAAGAAAAAATACTGTTAAAATGTCTATACTATTGATCTACGTGTTACTTTTTGTGCCAGTACCACACTGTCTTGATGATTGCAGCTTTGTAATAGATCTTAAAGTCCAGAATTTTGACGCCACCAGCTTTGGTTTTCTTTCTCAACATTCCTTTGGCTATTCGGGATCTTTTCTAGTTCCATACAAATTTTAGGATTATTTGTTCCAGTTCTTTGAAAAAGTTGATAGTATTTTTATAGAGATTGCATAGAATGTGTAGATTGCTCTAGGTAGCATCGATATTTTCACAATAATTGTTCTTCCAATCCATGAGCATGGAACATTTTTTCCATTTCTTTGTGACTTCAATTTCTTTCATAAGTATTCTGTAGTTAACTGATTATAGATATTTGCCTTTTTGGTTAGGTTTATGCCTGGGTATTTTATGATTTTGGGGTACAATTGTAAATGAGATCAACTCTTCAATTTATCTTTCTTTGGTCCCATTGTTAGTGTACAGAAATGCAACTTTTTTCTGTGCCTTGATTTTATATTCTGACACCTTATTGAATGCTTGTATGAATTCTAGAAGTTCTGCGGTGGAGTCTTTTGGATTTTCCACATAAAGTATCATATCATCTGCAAAGAGTGAGAGTTTGACTTCTTCTTTGCTGTTTCAAATGTCTTTTATTTGTTTTTGTTGTCTGGTTGCTGAGGCTAGGACTTCTAGTACTATGTTGAACAACAGAGGTGATAATGGAGATCCCTGCCATGTTCCTGACCTAGGGGGGAATCTCTGTTTTCCCCATTGAAAATTATATTTTCTGTGGTTTTTTGTAGATGGCTTTTATGATATTGAGGTATGTACCATCCATCTCTACCCATGTAGAGTTTAAATCAGAAAAGGATGCTTTTTTTGTCAAATGATTTTTCTGCATCTATTGAGAGTATCATATGTTTCTTGTTCTTTCTTTTATTAATGTACTGTATCCATTGATTGATTTGCAGATGTTGAACCAACCTGGCAGCCCAGGAATAAATCTCATGTGGTCATGGTGAATAATCCTTTTAATATGCTGTTGATCCTACTGGCTAGTATCTTGGTGAGAATTTTTGCATCCATGTTCATCTAAGATATTGGTCTGTAATTCTTTTTGATGGGGTCTTTGTCCTGCCTGCTGATCAAGTAAATGCCTCCTAAAATGAGTTTGGAAGTTCTCTTTTCATTTCTATTTTTTGAAAGAGTTTCAGAAAAATGGGTATTAGTTCTTCTATAAATGTTTGGTAGCATTCTCCTGGGAAGCCATCTGGCCCTGGGCTCTTGTTTGTTTGGAGACTTTTGATGAATGCTTCAATCTCCTTACTGGTTATGGGTCTGTTTGGGTTTTCCATTTCTTCCTGGTTCAGTTTTGGTAGTTTATATGTCTCTAGGAATGCATCCATTTCTTCCAGATTCTCAAATATGCTGGTGTATAGTTGCTCATAATATGTTCTTAAAATTGTATTTCTTTGGTGTTGGTTGTGATCTCTCCACTTTCATCCACGATTTTATTTATTTGGGTCTCTTCTCTTTTCAATAAGTCTGGCCAGGGGTATATCAATCTTATTAATTCTATAAAATAATCAGTTCCTAGTTTCGTTGATTTGTTCTACTGTTCTTTTGATATCTATTTCATTGATTTCTGCTCTGATGTTTATGATGTCTCTTCTCCTGCTCGGTTTAGGCATTCTTTGCGGTTCTTTCTCTAGCTTCTTTAGGTGTAGGGTTAGGTTGTTTACTTGAGACCTTTCTTGTTTCTTAAGAAAGGCTTGTACTGCTATATACTTTCCTTTCAGGACTGCTGTGTCCCAAAGATTTTGGACTTGTGTTTTCATTTTCATTTGTTTCCATGAATTTTTTTTTCCAATTCCTCTTTAATTTCCTGGTTGACCCATTCATTCTTTAGCAAGATGCTCTTTAGCCTCCATGTATTGAGTTTTTTCCAACCTGCCTCTTGTTGTTGAGTTCTAGTTTCAAAGCTTTGGGGTCTGAAAATATGTAGGGAATGATCCTAATCCTCTGGTACCATTCGAGACCTGATTTATGACCCAGCATGTGATCTATTCTGGAGAATGTTCCGTGTGCACTAGAGAATAATGTGTATTCTGTTGCTTTGGGATGGGATGTTCTGAATATATCTGTGATGTCCATCTGGTCCAGTGTGTCACATAAAGCCCTTATTTCCTTGTTGATCTTTTGCTTGGATGATCTATCTGTTTCAGTGAGGGGGGGGTGTTAAAGTCCCCTACTATTATTGTAGTATGGTCAATGTGTTTCTTTGAATTTGTTATTAATTGGTTTGTATAATTGGCTGCTCCCATGTTAGGGGCATCGATATTTAAAGTTGTTAGATCTTCTTACTGGACAGACCCTTTAAGTATGATATAGTGTCCTTCCTCATCTCTTATTATAGTCTTTGGCTTTAAATCCAATTTATCTGATAAAAGAATTGTCACCACCGCTTTCTTTTGATGTCCATTAGCATGGTAAATGATTTTCCACCCCCTCACTTTAAATCTGGAGGTGTCTTTGGGTCTAAAATGAGTTTCTTGTAGACAGCATATTGATGGGTTTTGTTTTTTTATCTGATGCCCTGTGTCTTTTGATTGGGGCATTTAGTGCATTTACATTCAGGGTAACTACTGAAAGATATGCAATTAGTGCCATTGTATTGCCTGTAAAATGACACTCTATATTGTCTCTGTTCTTTTTCTGGTCTACTACTTTTAGGCTCTCTCTTTGCTTAGAGGACTCCTTTCAATATTTCCTGTAGGGCTGGTTTGGTATTTGCAAATTCTTTTAATTTTTGTTTGTCCTGAAAGCTTTTTTATCTCTCCTTCTATTTTCAATGACATCCTAGCTGGCTGTAGTATTCTTGGCTGCATATTTTTCACTTTTGTGCCTTTAAGATATCATTCCAGTCCTTTCTGGCCTCCCAGGTCTCTGTGGATAAGTGTGGTGTCAATCTAATATTTCTACCATTGTACATTACAGACTTCTCGTCCTGAGCTGCTTTCAGGATTCTCTTTTTGTCACTGAGACTTGTAAGTTTTACTACTAGATGACGGAGTGTGGTCCTACTTTTATTGATCTTGAGGGAGATTCTCTGTGCCTCTTGTATTGTGATTCTTATTCCCTTTGCCAAAGTAGGGAAATTCTCTACTATAATTTGCTTCAACGTACCTTCTTCCCCTGTCTCCCTTTCTTCTTCTTCTGGGAACCCAATTATTCCTATATTGTTTCATCTTATGGTATCACTTATCTCTAGAATTCTCCCCTCATTGTCCAATAGTTGTTTTTCTGTCTTTTGCTTGGGTTCTTTACTCTCCTTCACTTGGTCTTATATATCACCAATTATCTCTTGTGCTTCATTTATCCTAGAAGTAAGAGTCTCCCTTCTTGATTTTACCTCATTAATAGCTTTTTTATTTCAACTTGCTCAGATTTTAGTTTTTTTATTTTTCCAGGAAAGGATTCTGTCTTTCCAGGCAGGGTTTCTGTAATATCCTCCATGCCTTTTTTGGTTCCAGCTAGCACCTTGATAATCACCATTCTGAATCTAGATCTGACATATTACCAATGTTTGTATTGATTAGGTCCCTAGCCATTGGTATTACCTCTTGTTCTTTTATTTTGAGGTGAGTTTTTCCATCTTGTCATTTTCTCCAGATAAGAATATATGAATAAGAGATTAAAATATTTAAAGTGTGGCCAAGTCCTCAGAAAAATGTACGCTAACCAAATCAGAAGGGATCCCATACAGGGCAGATAAAAAAGGGGGTATAAATACATACATACATACATACATACATACTTGCTATATATATATATTAGACTGGTGAATAGAACAGAGCTACCCACTTGATTTTGGGTGTATTTCGGTCTCTTTGAAGAAATTACCTCCCATAATTTTAAAGACAGCAAAACTTATATATATATACACAAAAATAAGATTAAGCACAATGAAAGGATGGAATATGACTGTAAAGATGACAATTTTAAATAGTTTTAAAAAATGAACTGATAAGATAAGTTGGTTGGAAAAAGAAAGAAGAAAAAAAGGGTGGGGGGAGAATGTTCTTAGGCTGGAGACTAGAACAAAGCCCTGTGCTAGATTTAGGGTATATTTTGATCAATTAGAAGAAATTGTATCCCAAATTTTTTAGAAAAGAATACCCTCTATGTATACAAAATATAAGGTTAAATACAATGAAGGATAAAATATGAATATAATAATGAAAGTTTAAAAAAATTTTTTTAAGAAAGTTATTGGTAAGGTAAACTAGTTACAAAAACATTAAGAGAGGAAAGAAAAAAAGTTAAAAAATTAGAATAAAATAGTTTAAAAAAAATTTAACTTTGCAAGACTAAGGGATCATGGGAAGAAAACCACGAATTCCATTATTGCTTTCCTCTAGTTCTGCAGTTCTACTCTTCTCCTTGATCAGTAAGCTTGGTCTTGGCTGTATGTTCTTGCTGATTTTCTGAGGGAGGGGCCTGTTGTAGTGCTTCTCAAGTGTCTTTGCCTGAGGCAGAATTGCACTGACCTTGCCAGGGGCCAGGCTAAGAAATCTCCTCTCATTCATGATTGTACTTATTTCAGTCCTTCCCCTTTTCTTTGTGATAAAGCTGGTTTTATTTATTTATCTTTTTTCAAAGAACCATTTCCCACTTACATTGATTAGTTCTACTGGGTTTTTTTTGTTTTGTTTTGTTTCTGTATCATTTATCTTTTCTCTAATCTTTATTATTTCCCTTTTTCTAATTGTTTTTTTCTAGGTACTTGCAGTGTAAAGTGAGGTTGCATGTTTGAGATGTTTCTTGCTATGTGAGGTAGGCTTGTATTGGTATATACTTCTCTCTTTTGCTGCATCTAAAATATTTTGGACCATCATGGTTTCATTTTCATTTGTTTCCATGTATTTTTTATTTATTATTTAATTCCCTGGTTGAACAATTCATTCTTTAGTAACATATTTTTTAATCTCCATTTTTTAGTAACATGTTCTTTAACCAAATCCGTAACAGGAAGAAATAGAGAACTTCAACAGACTGATGACCTCTTTTAACTTTGTGGTCTTTCCAAATTTTTTCTTGTGCTTAACTTCAAGTTTCACAATGTTGTGGTCAGAAAATATGCAATGCATGGTATGATCTCAATCTTTTTGGACTTATGGAGGTCTAACTTGTGACCTAGTACATCACCCATTCTGAAAAATGTCCCCTAGCACCAAAAAATAATGTGTATTCTATTGCTTTCAGATGAAATGTTCTGAATATATCTGTTAAGTCCATCTTATACACTCTGTTATTCAGAGCCATTTTCTCCTTGTTGATTTTCTGCTTAGGTGGGGTGTTAAATTCCCTTGTTATTATTGTTTTATTGTCAGTGAGTTTCTTTATGTTTGTTATTGTTTTGTATATTTGTGTTCTCCCAAGTTGGGGGCATGAATATTTACCATTGTTTGATCTTCTTGTTCAAGAGATACCTTTATTATCATATAATACTCTTCCTCTCCTCTTGTTACAATCTTTGGTTTAAAACCTAGTTTGTCTCAGGGAGCCTGGGTAGCTCAATTGGTTAAGTGTCTGACTTTTTTTTTTAATTTCAATTAGCCAACATAGAGCACATCATGAGTTTTTGATGTCGTGTTCATCAGCTCATCAGTTGCATAAAACGCCCAGTGCTCAACACAACATGTTTGACTCTTTTTAAAAAATTTGATTTAATTAATTAATTAATTAATCTGAGAAAAAGGAGAGACAAAGAGAGAGTGAGCAGGGGGAGGAGCAGAGGGGAAGTGAGAGGGAGGGGAAAGAATTCCAAACAGAATCTGTCCTGAACATGGAGCCCAATGTGGATCTCAATCCCATGACCCTGAGATTATGACATAAAGTGAAACCAGGATTTGGACACTTAACCAGCCAAGCCAACTGAGTACCCCAAGCATCTGACTCTTAATCTCAGCTCAGGTCTTGATAATAAATATATTAATAAATTATAAAAAACACAATAAGTAAATGTTTAATTTCCCAACAATCCTATAAGATAAGAAACATTCTAATCCCCTTTTACTGGTGAGGGAATTCAAGATCATACAGTGAGAAAGTGGTAGAATTTTGAACTTTCCTCTCTTATCAGATTTTTTTTGAACAATTTTCTGAACACAGTACATGTATTCATGTCTTTGCATATTTGTTCATTTCATATTTTCTGACAAAAAATGGCCATTTCTTCACTCTAACAAAATTCTATCAAACTTTTGGGATCAGGTTCAAGCTTTTTGTGACCATTCTAGTCCAGACTACTTTTTTCTTCTTCATAGTATTTCTTCATTCATAGTCCTATAACATTTATGCTTATCCATAACATTTATCCTTATCATCCATATATATCCGTTTATATCCATAACATATATCCTTACCCATAACATTTATCCTTATCATCCATTTGGCATTTGTTGTAGGATACCCTATGTTGTCATAAATATATATGTTTATATATGTAAATATATATGTTGTTATGAATATATATATGAATATATATATATATTCATTCTGTTTCTTTAAGTAGATTGGAAGTCACTTGAGTGTCAAAACCATATCATATACTTTGTCTTACTCTGCACCTAGTTCAGTGCTTGAGAATAGTAGGTTTTGAATAAATATTTATTGATAATAATATGCAGTTATTTATTCATCAAGTTTTTACAAAACACAAATATACATTGTTCTAAGTTCTGAGGAATTAAAGATACAAAGAAAATTAAAAGTTGTCTTTTCCCTTCCCCCAAGATCTCATAGTTGGGAGGGGAGAAAAGACTTAAAAGTGAAATATTAGAGTAATGTAATTAATACTACATGTATGAGGTGCAATTACAGAAGAATTTATATTTGACTAAGGAGATCTAGTAAAGTTTCATGTGGTTGTCACATTTTGTTTAGTCTTAAAACTAGTTCATCAGGTACATGAGTTTTCCATTATGGAAAAAAAGCATATACAGAAGTCTTGGGGAAAAATTATTGTATGCTCTTGAATTGCAAATAGTTAAACATATTTGGAAATCAAGTTATGTAGAAGAGATAGGGGGATAAAACTAAAGTTATAAGTAAGGGCCACATTATCAATCTGGACAAAGGAAATATGGTTTGAATTTTTTTTAATTTAAACACTAACATTTGTGCATTCAATCTGGCAATTGGAAGGTCCACTGTGACACTAGTGAAATAAATTTCAGTGGAGTGATTAAGTGGAAGGCAAATCAAAAGAGGTTGAAGAGTGGAGAATGAGAGAGAAACAACAATGACTTTAAACTAGCATTTCCACACAATGAGAAAGTAAGAGAGAAAGTAAGACAAGAGAGGACTTCTGGTGAAGATGGCATAGTAAGAGGCCCCTAAACTCACTTCATCACTTGGACACAACCAGATAACACATCACTGTGTATAACCTAGAAATTGACCCTGAGACTGGCAGAACAAATTCCACCACTAAAGGTAAGGAAGAGGCCATACTGAAGAGGGTAGAAAGGGTGGAGATACCATTGGAAATTAAACCAAGAATGTCCATGGGTAGGAGGGATATCATGGGGATGGAGAGGGGAAAGAAACAGACCCTCCCACTGGGGAGTCCCCATGGGGAAGATGAATTACAATAACATTTGGCTTTGAAAACAAAAGGGAATGAACTTCTTAAGTTGGTACAACCAATGTGACTTTAAACTTGAAATTTAAGAAAATCAGTGGGCTTCACTAGGGAAAGCCAGTGGGTGAGAGGAAATGGAGTCCCCACCTTTTAACTAAAGGCACAACAAACAATCCCAGGAAATACAGCATCAAAGCAGCAGTTTGAAAAACACCTTAGGCATATGGGAGGGATAGCTATTTGCTAATCTCAGAGCATGTCCTGGAGGGATAGGAATCACTGGGGAACTCCAGGAACAAAGAAACAGTAAGACATCATTTCCTTCCCTCATTCTCCAGTGTAAACACAAAGCCACCTATGAGATTCTTGCTAACTAACTTGCTAGCACTGTTGCCCAATTTCCCTAGCTTTGTGCTTCTGCCAATCCAACCTTCTGGACAGACTATCTCAATCTGGGCACTACAGGGCCCCTCCCACAGAGGAACAGTAGGACTCAAAGTTTGACAGCACCACCACACTGTGCCCATCCCAACTGTACCTCAAGCTGTGGTTCAGCAGATCCACCCTCTCCAGTATGTTCTTGGCCAGAGCTGATATAAGGTGATGCCATAGGCCTGGCAGTGTGCAAGCAGCCATTACAATGTCCAGCGCCATTCCAAAGTGACTACTGTCCAAGAAAGAGGGAAAGATAACCACATACACAAGTCAGACAGAGATCACAAGAGTGGGCTAAAAGCAGACAACTAGTCTGAACTGCAAGCCCCAACCACCAATGAAATCTTCTAAGGAAACAATGCAGGAAAAGCACCCTGCAGTTTGGTGCTAGTGATGTAGTTTTGAGTAGTGTTAATGTTGGGGTCTGGAGTTTATGTCCAAGAAAGAATTCTTGATACATCTTTGGTACAAAAAGGTGATTTTTATTGACATCTTCATGAGGACAGGACCCATGGTCAAAAAAGAGCTGCTGTGTTGGGTTTATGAGGAATGGATGATTATATACTTGGGAGTTGGAGGAGGTAAGAAAATGGGAGGTGTCTCAAAGGACTTTCTTATGCTAAAGAAGACTCAGGGTACTAGAGGCCTGGCTATTATCAGTTTAAGGTTGTTTTTCCCCTCTAGCAAAGCATTAACATTAAGACAGTTGGGAGTTTCATGAAGGAACTTTATACTCTGCCTGTCTTGAGTATTTGTCAATGGGTTGCAGGTTATAAGGACATTTAAATTTATTTACATCCCCTTCTGCCTTTGTTTCCCATATCACTACTACATCTCTGGCAAATACTTTGTCTGACAGAAACACATGTTCTGACACAACTCAAGCCCAGGGAGTCCCCAGACTGGCAAACTAACATCATAGGAAACAAACACTGCCCACAACAGGCAAAGGGACCCATTGTATATGACTGCACTGAACAAAAAAAGCAGCTCAGCCACAATAGAAAGTGCATGCATCACGCATAGAAGACACCCTGGAGCACTAGGTTCTGGTGAACAGGGTATAAACACGGTAGGACACTACAAAACCTCTTCTTCATAAGACCATTAATTTCAAGTGCAGGAGATGTAACTGTCATTCTTAACAAAGAAACAGACTCCGAAATTTAGATAAAAGGATGAGACAGAGGAGTATGTACCACATGAAAGAGCAGGATAAAATCACAGCAAAGATATAAGTGAAACAGACATAAGTAATATGCCTGATGGAGAATTTAAAATAATGATTATAAACATACTTACTGGTTTTGAGAAAGAAATAGAGAACGTCAGTGACACCCTTAAAAATAATATAAAAAAGAACCAATCAGAGATGAAGAACAAAATAAATGAAATTAAAAATAAACTAGATGAATTAAATAATAGACTAAATGAAGCAGAAGAATAAATCAGCAAATGGGAGGACAGATTGATGGAAAGTAATCAAGTTAAACAAATGAGAGAAAAGGATTATGCAAAATAAGAATAGACTTAGAGAATTCACTGACAACATCGAGCATAATAACAGTCACATTATAGGGATCCAAGAAGGAAAAGAGAAAAAAAAGGTGGCAGAAAGTTTATCTGAAGAAATAATAGCTGAAAACTTCCTAAGTCCAGGCAAGGAAACAGAAATCCAGATCCAGGAGGCCCAGAGATCCCCCCCAACAAAATCAAGACACAGAGTAATTAAAATGTCTAAGAGTAGTGATAAAGAGAGAATTTTAAAAACAGCAGAGGAGGGGCACCTGGGTGGCTCAGTGGGCTAAAGCCTCTGCTTTCTGCTCAGGTCATGATCCCAGGGTCCTGGGATCGAACCCCACATCGGGCTCTCTGCTCAGCGGGGAGCCTGCTTCCCCCTCTTTCCCTGCCTGCCAATCTGCCTACTTGTGATCTCTGTCTGTCAAATAAATAATAAAAATCTTAAAAAAATGAACAAAAAACAGCAGAAGAAATAAGTTATATAAAAAGGAAACCTATAAAACTATCAATGGATTTCTCAACAGAAACTTCACAGTCCAGAAAAAAGTGGCATAATCTATTAAAAATACTAAAAGGAAAAAATCTGTAGCCAAAAGTACTCTATCCAGCAAGGCTACCAATCAAAATGAGTGGAGAGATAAAAAGTTTTCCAGACAAACAAAAGTTAAAGAAATTCATGACCACTAAGTGAGCACTAAAAGAAATGTTAAAGGAAACTCCTTGAGGGGAAAGTAAAGATCATAAGCAAGAGTAAGGAAAGTAGGAAACAAAAAATTCAATAAAAATAATAATATCTGTAAAAATCAGTCAAAGTGTTCAAAGAGTTAAGATGACAGAGGAGTAAGGGACCCTAAGTTCATCTGGTCTCTGGAATTCAACTAGATAGCATCAAATCATTCTCAACACTTGCAGTGTCATTTGGAGATGTGAGAAGAGAAATGCTGCAATTCTATAAATAGAAAAGTAATGAGTTTTTGGAAGATAGGAAGTGCAGAGGCTTGAATCTGGGGCAATATATCAAAGGATATGGTGGAGGGAAAGGTTCTGGCTTAAGAAAGTTACCACAGAGTATTATAAGCAGTGGAGCACAAAATCAAAATTTTAGGAGTCTGCTACACTGGGGAATGTACCTAGCTTAAAGGTGTTCAGGTAATAAAGCAGGTAGGAATCCCAGGTATGACACTGTGGTTTCAGCATCCCCAGAGTCACAAGAACCAGGGCGCCTAAGTGCAACAGAGTTCCCAAGCATTGGAGCGGGAAAGCCAGCTGAAAACAGGGAGTTTAGGTGTTAACTTTCTGCTCTATGTTGCCATAAACTGTAAACTGTTGCACATTTCTGTGACCACTCTCCTGGCAGGGGCCCAAAAAGCCAGGCATGTGTCAAGACCCCCCCCCCCACACACACACTTCCCTGGGAGGAACTCCAAGTGTCCACACCACAGAAGTCTGTAAAGTATAAAGTCTGGGGCTACAGTGGGACCCCAACATTGTCATCTCCCCATTTGGGTCTAAAAGCCTTCAGGGAGCAAAGGAGCATGATATAATGGAATTGGGAACTGCTAACACTAAGCCCAGATCCCTGGTAGGGGAGGTCCATTTCCACAAGGGCAAGGGCACCTGAGAATCAGTGCAACAGTACCCTCCCCCAGAAGGCCAGCAGGAACAACTGGCTAACACCAAGTTTACTGATTATAGAAAATTACAAAGCTTCAACTCTTAGGGAACACAATATATAGCATTCATGGGTTTCTTATTCATTCTTTAGTCTTCAGCATTATTTTTCAGCTATTTTTAATATTTTTAATTTTAATTTTTAATATTTTTCACTTCTTTTTTATTACTTTTAAATTTTAATTTACATATATATGTTATACACACACACACACACACACACACACACACATTTTGGTTTCCATTCACTGTATTTTACTTTATTTTTGTACATACATAAGTTTTTCTTTTGGTATCAAAACACATCCAGGATCTAGTTTTTTTTCTTTTGTTCTGTTTTGTTTCTTGTTTGATTTTTTCTTATTTTGTCTTGTTTTGTTTTGTTTTCCATTTTTGTTTTGTTTTGTTTTTCTGTTGTTCTTCTTGTTCTTATTGTCTTTTACCTTCTTTTCTGATTTTCTATCTTAGTTGCGCCCATCTTCATTTCCTTTTTTTTCTTTTTAAAGATTTTTTTAATTTATTTGACAGAGAGAGACAGAGTGAGAGAGGTAACACAAACAGGAGAGTGAGATAGAGAGAAGCAGGTTTCCCGGAAAGCAGGGAGCCTGATGCAGGGCTTGATACCAGGACCCTGAGATTATAACCTGAGCTGATGGAAGATGCTTAAAAACTGAGTCACCCAGGTGCCCCAACCTATCTACGTTTCTGGAACTAAAGTTTCCAGATGGTAGTTGTTACTTCTGGTTCTCTAAGGCTACCCTGCAATAACATATAGTGGTCTGGACAAGTGAAGGCACTTCCCAAGTGCAGGAGCTCACATGTCAAGAAAGGGCATTAACACTTTGATAAGAAAGTTCTATTGCTATGGCTAGACCAGAAGTGAATCTGACTTTTCTGGTAGACAAGTATTGGTAAAATTAAATAACAAGTCTCCCCCGTTTGTTTTATCTAGTATTTCCCAGGCACCATGACTTTATGTTTTATGTTGACTTCTTTTGATGGTCACAACTTCTCTTAAAATTAGGGAAATTTGACAGATGTAATAAATAACACAGGCCTTAATTTTATGATTGCATATTGTACATTGTCCAAACTGATATGTATAATAGGAACAAGTTAAATCATGCACTTAATTACGTGCCAGGCAAACACATTACTAGGGCAGTTTCTGTAGGCGTAGCTCCAGTAACAATGTGATTCAAGCTAAATCATATTTACTGCAACACCTGAAGTGTGAAAAAGAAACTCCTAAGGATTTTTTGCATAAATATTTTGCTACCATCATGTGCATAAATAAAATAAAGATTTTAGTCATTCCCCAAGTTTGTAACTCTTTCCTCAGAGAGTGTCAAGTATTCAAATATCAAATCATGTATACTTCTCCAATAATGTATTATACAAAGCAGCTTCGAAAACCAATCAACAAGATAGAATTTAACATGAAACAAGGAGGAAATGATTGGGAGGGGTTAGAAAACCTAGGAATATATGTAATGATACAACTTTGAAGAACATGTTTTTACATGAGACTTGATTTGAATCACCAAAACTCAGCTATACTTAAGGGGAATAAAGAGGTAGTAGAAGATGATGGGAAAGTGTTTGGTTAAAGGAGTGATACAACTTGAATGTTATGATTATATTCTTGTGACTCTTTGTGTTCAGAAATGGATTCATTGAGTATGGATCCTTTAAAAGGGACATTTTATACAATTTTCTGAGAGCCAGTTAGAAAAAATACAAATTTTAAGATGAAATAAAGAAAGAAGAAAGAAGAAAGGAAGGGGAGGGGAGAGGGGATAAAAGAGAGAAAGAGGAGAGGAATGAGAGAAAGGAGGCACATACACTTCCCACTTAATGCTCACAGTAACCCAATAAGGTAGGTATTTCTTGATTTTGAGAAAGGGAAAATGAGGCTGTAAATGGTTACATAATTTGCCTAAGATATTGCAACTACTAAGTGGCTCAGAATTCAAACCTACGTTTGCCTGACTCCATGTTCATATGATTGTTCCAGTATGTCAAACTTCTGTGATAACTCTGACATAGAACTTTGGTTTGCAAGTCATTGTCCCTATGGGTTTTCCAGGTGACCTACAGGCTATCTGATATCACTAATAAAAATAATATAACAATGCATATTCTTTGTTCCTGTTATGCCTTATGTTATGTAGAATTTATGTATTTCATAAAAATGTAGATGTAACTTCATTTCATCTCAACAAAAGTAGGACTTTCCCTAATTCTGGGAAGATCTGATTGGGTTTTTTTGTTTCTTTCTTTTTGAAAGTGTAATATATGATCTAAAAAGTCTTTTTCCTCATCAAAAGGGCCAAAAGAGTGAAAACATTTTAGAACAACTTAACATACAAAGTCTGCATGAAGTAGGCACACACATATTTTTGATTGATAACAGAAATATATTCTTCTTAGTAGGGTTAATCAGGCAGAATGTAGAAAAACATTTATTTAATTTTAATCAATGCCACTACATTGTATGTGGAAGCCCTTAGCACCCACTGTTCTTCTGAATCCAAATGAGATGTTTTCATAATTGAAACAGACTTCTATGGAGGTCCTCTTTCTACTTTATTGCCTGAGAAACTTAGATAAACATGTCTTTGGCTAAATATCCCCGCAAAATAAAATAAAGTTTTACAATGAGATTGCAATGTATGAAGGTCTGGGTAAAAATAAAAAGACATGTAAACATGGTCATTGCTCTTTGAAAATATAGTATTTTTAACATTAAAAAATGTTTTCTAAAGTGACTTGGAAAGATATAACATCTAAATGTTAGCAATAGCTACTACTAGGGAGTTGATTCAGATGGGAGTGGGCACATCTAATGGACCTTTCACTTTATACTGCATGTGCTTTTGTAATTTTTAAGTTTTCTACAATAATAATATGTTCATAGATTTTTTGTGTAACCTTAAAATACTAAACCAATCAGTTAACATAAGAAACTTCCTAGCTTTGTGGTTGTTATTTTAAATAGTGACAGATTTTTTTTTTTTTTTTTTCTCTTTTTCTGCCATACGGTTTAGGGCCATAAAATTTTTTATTTTTTATAAACATATATTTTTATCCCCAGGGGTACAGGTCTGTGAATCACCAGGTTTACACACTTCACAGCACTCACCAAATCACATACCCTCCCCAATGTCCATAATCCCACCCCCTTCTCCCAAACCCCCTCCCCCCGGCAACCCTCAGTTTGTTGTGAGATTAAGAGTCACTTATGGTCCTAAAGATACAAATGTAGTGATCCAAAGGGACACATGCACCCGAATGTTTATAGCAGCAATGTCCACAATAGCCAAACTATGGAAAGAACCTAGATGTCCATCAACAGATGAATGGATCAAGAAGATGTGGTATATATACACAATGGAATACTATGCAGCCATCAAAAGAAATGAAATCTTGCCATTTGCAACAACATGGATGGAACTAGAGCGTATCATGCTTAGCGAAATAAGTCA
>NC_081575.1:55889526-55894466 GCF_022355385.1 Mustela nigripes | reverse complement strand
TTGATCTTCTGGGGGAGCGGCCTGGTGTAGTGATTCTCAAGTGTCTTTGCCCCAGGCGGAATTGCACTGCCCTTACCAGGGGCTGGGCTGAGTAATCCACTCGGGTTTGCTTTCAGAAGCTTTTGTTCCCTGAGTGCTTTCCATAGTGTTCCGGGGGATGGGAATACAATTGGCGGCCTCCTGGTCTCCGGCCCAGAGGAGCCGAGAGCCCAGGGCCCCATTCATCAGTGCGCCGTCAGAGAACAGCGCCCAGTTACTCCCGTCTGCCTGACCTCCGGCCACTCTCTGAGCTCACCGAGCCTGCGGCTGGTTCCAGGTAACACGGAGCTGCAAGCTTACTGTCGGCTCTGTCTCTGTAGCCAGCTTTCCCATTCCAATACCCGCAAACTCTGCGACTCTCAGACACTCCCAATCCTCTGTGACCTTTGGGACCTGAGGCCACGCTGACCCCGCATGGTCTACGCCCCGGTTTAGCCTCTGGAGCGATGTCCCTCAGTGGAACAGACTTTTATTTTTATTTTATTTTTTTTAAAAAGATTTTATTTATTTATTTGACAGAGAGAGATCACAGGTAGGCAGAGAAGCAGGCAGAGAGAGAGGAGGAAGCAGGCTCCTTTCTGAGCAGAGACCCCGATGCAGGACTCGATCCCAGGACCCTGAGATCATGACCTGAGCTGAAGGCAGTGGCTTAACCCACTGAGCCACCCAGGTGCCCCTGGAACAGACTTTTAAAAGTCCTGATTTTGGGCTCCGTTGCTCTGCCTCTTGCCGGGATCTGGCCCCTCCCCCCTGGGATCTATCTTCCCGTGCTTTGGATTCACTTCTCCGCCAGTCCTATCTTTCAGAAAGTGGTTGTTTTTCTGTTTCCAGAATTGCTGTTCTTCTTCTCTTCCATCTGCCGATGGATTTGCAGGTGTTTGCAATCTTTAGATAAGCTATCTAGCTGATCTCCTGCTAGCTGAAGTAGTCTCAGCCTGCTACTTCTCTGCCATCTTGACTCCTCCCTCTCATCTTTAAAAAAAATTATTCAACTGAGTTCTGCCACAAAAATAGAAAAGGAGAAGGAGAAATTGTACATTATTTCACTCCAAATATGCAAAGAATAGGAATTCTGGGTTTCAAAATAATTTCTTATAGTGTTTTGTACACATTGCATGCTTCCTCCATCTGAAACACCCAATCCATTGCATTTGATTAAACTTAGATGTCACTTCCTTTAAAATGCCTTTCCTGACTTCCCAAGATTTGATTAAGCTCTCCTTCTGCAAGCTTCAACAACATCCCATACTTAAACCCACCATAACATTTATTACACTACATTGTAACTGTGTTTTTTCCTACCATGATGTTCCCATAATCTAGAATAAGTATGAGGAAGGTTCACAATTGAAGACGATAAAGAAAACAAGCTCACTTCTTGCCAAGGACAAAACAATTTTTAGTCACATTTGGAATAATTACCATTGAAGGGTACCTAGAAAAATGGATGAACACTGTTTCCAATAAGGGACAGCACTGAGATGGACAGAGTAGGAGACATGGTTTTGCTAAGGGAAAACAAAACAAAACAAAACAAACAAACAAACAAAAAAAACACCCCTAGGGCAGGACTTCATGGTTCAGAGGAATCTCAAAGATATATAATTTTTCTCTGAAGAGCAAGAGATTCAAGATCCACATCAGGCATTCCAACCTTTAGATCTTGCATATGAGAGACAAGCTCCTAAAATACTTATTTTTGAAAACCAACAGGAAGTGCCTCCAGGAAAACATAGAATTGTAGGGGAAGGAAAACCTGTTCTTAAAGGGCTCACACTCAGACTCGCTTGATCAGAAAAATAGAAAAAAACCCACTAGATCAAAAATGCATAGAACACAGATGAATAAGACCCACTAACAATTTTTGGAGTGCTTGCCAGAGGTAGTAGGCAGTTGGGCCTCTCCATGGGGCTTGAGACACTAATAGCATCCATTTTTGGTAGCTTTTGCTCGGCTCTGCTGACCCCAGTGCTGACAGGGAACATTTTGGAATCCTTTCTCTAGACTGATAATACTAGGAGGTGCACCTCACTGACAAGTTCATACAACACTGCAGTTCAGCTGAACCTTGAAGCCAGCTGGATCAGGACCACACCTACCCATCTGCATGTCCACAGCAATTATAGCTGGACCACATAGCTGACTGGGCCATGGGTCCACCAGTGCCCATCAGAATGCCCAAAGATGTTGCAACCCAACCACAACAGAAGGACACACACAACCCACACAGGGGACACCCTTGGAGCACCTAGCTTTTGTGGCCATGGGGATTGCCCTTTTGGGCTCCACATGGCATATATCTTATATAAAGCCACTTTTTAAAGGCCAGGAAATGTAGCTGAACTCCCTAATACATAGAAACAAACACAGAAAGTTCAGCAAAATGAAGAGACAGAGTAATATGCTTCAAATGAAAGAACAAGAAACACTTCAGAAAAATAACCAAATGAAGCAGAGATAAGCAATCTAACCAAAAAAAGAATTCAAATAGTCATAAAGATGCTTACCAAACTCAAGAGAATAAATGAACACAGTGAGAACATCAAAAAAGAGAAAAAATATAAGAAAGTACCAATTACAGCTAAATAAAACATTAACAGAAATGAGAATCAGACTAGAGGAAACAAAGAGCAGATTAGAGGATACAAAAGAATTTTTCAACAATCTGGAAGATAGGGTAGTGGAAATAAACCAACTAAGTAGCAGAAATAAAAGGAAAGGAAAGGAAATAGGGTAGTATAAGGGACATCTGAGATAACATCAAGTGTACTAACATTTGCCTTGTAAGGATCCCAGAAGGAGAAGAGAAAGACAGAATGGGGAAAACAACTTACCTGAAGAAATAATAGTTGAAAACTTCTCTAACCTGGGAGAAAAAGCAGAGTCCAGGGCCAAGAAACATGGAAAGTCCTAAACAAGGTAAACTCCAAAAGATCCATACCAAGAAATATCATAATAAAAATGTGAAAACCTGATGTTAAAGAGGAAATATTAAAAACAGCAAGAGAAAAGCAATTAGTATTGTATATGTTTTAAAAACTCAATTTTTGACATTTTAATTATGATATTTCTTGGTATGGATCTTTTGGGGTTTATCTTGTTTATGACTCTCCATGTTTCTTGGACCTGGACTCTGTTTTTTCTCCTATGGATGAATGGATAAGGAAGATGTGGTCCATATACACTATGGCGTATTATGCCTCCATCAGAAAGGACGAATACTCAACTTTTGAAGCAACATGGACGGGACTGGAAGAGATTATGCTGAGTGAAATAAGTCAAGCAGAGAGAGTCAATTATCATATGGTTTCACTTATTTGTGGAGCATAACAAATAACATGGAGGACATGGGGAGATGGAGAGGAGAAGGGAGTTGAGGGAAATTGGAAGGGGAGGTGAACCATGAGAGACTATGGACTCTGAAAAACAACCTGAGGGTTTTGAAGGGGCGGGGGGGGGGGAGGTTGGGGGAGCTAGGTGGTGGGTATTAAGGAGGGCACGGATTGGATAGAGCACTAAGTGTGGTGCAAAAATAATGAATACTGTTACGCTGAAAAGAAATAAAAAATAATAATAAAAGTGAATTTTTCAGCAGAAACTTTGCAGGTCAGAGAGGGGAGTGGCATTATATACTAAAGTGCTGAAAGGAAAAAAAAAACTGTAACCAAGAATACTTGACCTGGAAAGATTATAATTCAAAACTGAAGACAAGATAAAGAATTTCACAGACAAGCAAAAACTAAAGGAGCTCATCACTACTTAATCATAATATTCTTGTGATATTCATAAGAAATATTAGAGGTGCCTGGGTGGATCAGTGAGTTAAGCCTCTGCCTTCAGCTCAACTCATGATTTCATGATCCTGGGATTGAGCCTCACTTCAGGCTCACTGCTCAGCAGGGAACTTGCTTTCCCCTCTCTCTCTGCCTGCTCTCTGCCTACTTGTGATCTCTCTCTCTCTCTCTCTCTGTCAAATAAATTTAAAAAATCTTTAAAAAAATAAGAAATATTGGGGCACCTGGGTGACTCAGTGGGTTAAAGCCTCTGCCTTTGGCTCAGGGTCCTGGGATCCTGATTCAAGGTCCTGGGATCAAGCCCTGCATTGGACTCTCTGCTCAGCAGGGAGCCTGCTTCCTCCTCTCTCTCTCTCTGCTTGCCTCTCTGCCTACTTGTTATCTCTGTCTGTCAAATAAATAAATAAAATCCTTAAAAAAATAAGAAATATTAAAGGAACTTTAAGATGTAAAAAAAAAGGCATAACTAGAAATAAGAAAATATATGAATGAAAACACCTCACTGGTAAAGCAAGCATACAGAAAAAGTAGGTGATCAACAATTTATAGGGGTAGAATGGCTAAAATACAAAAGATGTAAAATGACCTAAGTCTATAATAATTACTTAAAGGACGCACTAGAAAGATGTGAAGTATAACATCCAGAACATAAAATGTGGAGAAAAGAGTAAACTGTAGTGCTTTCAGAATGAGTTCAAACTTAAATGACAACCAACTTAAAATAGATTGCTATATACATATGTTGTTATATATGACCCACATGGTAAATAAAACCCAAAATCCTATGATAGGTACACACACACACACACACACACAAAAAGAAATCCACACATAACACTAAAGAAAATCATCAAATCACAGGAAAGCAAGAGAAGAAGAGAACAACAACAATAACAACAAAAATAAACCAGAAAAGAACAACATGTCAATGTATACATATCTATCAATAATTACTTTAAATATAAATGGACTAAGTGGCTCTAGTCAAAAGACGTGGGGTGGCTGAATAGATAAAAAATAAAAAAAAGAAAAACGAGAGCCATCTATACACTGCCTACAAGAGACTCACTTCACATCTACAGATACATACAGAATGAAAGTGAAGGG
>NC_081575.1:55860634-55889426 GCF_022355385.1 Mustela nigripes | reverse complement strand
AAAGTGAAAAAAAAAAAAAAGCTGGTAGCAATACTTATACCCATCTCCTCTCTAATAACCATCAGTTTGTTCTCTGTAGTTAAGAGTTGTTTTGTAGTTTGCCTCTATTTTACTCCTTCCCATGTTCATTTGTTTGGTTTCTTAAATTCCACATACTAGTGAAATCATATGGTATTTGTCTTTCTCTGACTAACTTATTTGGCATAGCATAATACTCTGTAGCTACACCCATGTCATTGCAAATGGCGAGATTTCATTCTTTCCAATGGCTGAGTAATATTCTCATTTTAACTTTTTGAGGAAGCTCCATGCTGTTTTTCAGAGTGTCTGCACAGTTTGCATTCCCACCAACAGTTGAAAAGAGTTCTCCTTTCTCCATATCCCCAGTAACATCTATTGTATCCTGTGTTGTTAATTTTAGCTATTCTGACAGGAATGAGGAGATATCTCATTGTAGTTTTGCTATGTATTTCTCTGGTGATCAGTAAGATTGAGCATCTTTTTTTGTGTCTGATGACTATCTGTATGTCTTCTTTGGAAAAATTTCTATTCATGCTTACTGACCACTTTTTAATTGTATTATTCATTCTTTGGGTGTTAAATTTTATATATTTTGGACAGTAACCATTTATCTGATATGTCATTTTGCACATCATCTCCCATTCATTAGATTGCTTTTTACTTTTGTTGATTGTTTATTTGCTCTACAGAAGCTTTGCTTCTTAATGAAGTCGCAATAGTTTATTTTTGCGTTTGTTTCCCTTGACTAAGGAGATATATCTAGTAAAAGATTGCTGTGGCCAGTGTCGAAGAGGTTACTGCCTGTGTTCTCTTCTAGGAATTTTATGCTTTCTTGTGTCACATTTAGGTTTTTTATCCATTCTGAATTATTTTTGTGTATGGTATGAGAAAGTGATTCAGTTTCATTCTTTGACATGTGTCTGTCCAATTTCACCAGCATCATTTGTTGAAGAGACTGTGTATTTTACATTGGACATTCTTTCCTGCTTTGTGGAACATTAATTGGCCATATAGCACTGTGTTCATTTCTGGGCTCTCTATTCTGTTCCATTTATCTATGTGTCTGTTTTTGTTCTGGTACCATGTTGTCTTGATGACTATGGTTTGTAATATAGGTTGAAGTCAGGAATTGTGATACCTCCAGCTTTGCTTTTCTTTTTCAAGATTGCTTTAGCTATTTGGGGTCTTTGTGGTTCCATACAAATATGAGGACTGTTTGTTCTAGCTCTATGCAAAATACTGGCAGTATTTCAATAAGAATTGCATTAAATGTAATATAATATATACATTTATTATATAGACATTTAAACAGTATTTGTTACTGCACTCCAGGAGTGTTGAATGTTTTTCCATTTCTTTGTGTCATCTTCAATTTCTTCCATCAGTGATCTATAGTTTTCAGAGTACATACACTTTGCCTCTTTGGTTAAGTTTATTCCTAGGTGTCTTATGGTCTTTGGTGCAATTGTAAATGGGATCCATTCCTTGATATCTCTTTCTGCTGATTCATTGTTGGTGTATGGAAATGCAATAGATTTATGTACATTGATTGTGTATCCTGTCACTTCACTGAATTTGAGTATAAGTTCTAGCAATATTTTGGTGAAGTCTTGGGTTCTGTATATACAGTACCATGTCTTCTGCGAATAGTGAAATTTTGGCTTCTTTCTTGCCTATTTGGATGCCTTTTATTTCTTTCTGTGGTCTGATTGTTGAGGCTAGGACTTCCAGTACTTTGTTAAATAGTGATGGTGAAAGGCGACATCCTTTTGTTGTTCCTGACAATACAAAAAAATTCTCACTTTTTCCTCATTGAAGATGATATTAGCTGTGGGCTTTTTATATTTGACCTTTATTATTGTGAGATGTGTTCCCTTTATCTCTATTTTGTTGAGCATTTTTATCAAGAATGGATGTACTTTGTCAAATGTTTTTTCTGCATATTTTCAGAGGATCATAGGGTGGTATATCATATTGATTGATTTGCAAATATTGAACCACCTTTAGAGCCTCAGAACAAATCCCACTTTATAGTAGTGGATGATTCTTTTAATATACTATTGGAGGGGCACCTGTGTGGCTCAGTGGGTTAAAGCTTCTGCCTTTGGCTCAGATCCTGGAATCGAGTCCCACATTGGGCTCTCTGCTCAGCAGGGAGCCTGCTTCCTCCTCCTCTCTCTCTCTCTCTCTCTGACTGTCTCTCTGCTGACTTGTGATCTCTGTCTGTCAAATAAATAAATAAAATCTTTAAAAAATATATATAATACTCGATTAGATTTGCTAGTATTTTGTTGAGAATTTTTACATCCATGTTAATCAGGGATATTGGCCCTTAATTCTCATTTGCGGTGGATCCTTTGTCTGATTTTAGTGTCAGGGTAATGCTGGCCTCATAGAACAAACTTGAAGGTATTCCTCCCTTTTCTGTTGTTTGGACTATTTTGAAGAAAAAGAAAAGGTATTAAATACTCTTTAAATGTTTGATAGAATTTGCCTGTGAAACCATCTGGCCATAAACTTTTGTTTGTTAGGAATTTTTGATTGCTGATTCAATTTCTTTGCTGATTATTGATGTGTTATAATATTCTCTTATCTGTGTGTGTGTGTGTGTGTGTGTGTGTGTGTGTGTGTGTTGCTTGTGATGTCTCCTCTCTTATTTGTGATTTTAATTTTTTGGTTACTTTGTCTTTTTTTATAAGTCTTGTCAGGGGTTATAAATGTTATTATTTTTTTAAGAACAAATTCCTAGTCTCATTTATCTGTTGCATTTTTTGGCATTTCTATATCATTTGTTTTTTCTCTAATCTTTTTTAATTTATTTTTTATTTTCAGCATAACAGTATTCATCATTTTTGCACCACACCCAGTGCTCCATGCAATCCATGCCCTCTATAATACCCACCACCTGGTATTTCCTTCCTTCTGCTGGCTTTAGACTTCTTGGGTTGTTTTATTTTGTACTTCCCTTGTATGTGAGGTTACATTGTTTATTTGAGATTTTTCTTGTTTCTTGAGGTAGGCCTGTATTGCTATATACTTCCTTTTTAGGACAGCTGTTGTTACATTCCCAAGGTTTCAGACCATTTTGTTTCCATTTTTATATTTTTTTAAATTTTCATTTGTTTCCATGGTTTTTTTTAAATTTTGTTTTTTTATTTTCTGGTTCATTCAGTCATTGCTTAGTAGCCTTTTGTGGTCTTTCCAAATTTTTTATTGTGGTTGACTTCAAGTTTCACAGTGTTGCAGTCACAAAACATGAACAGTTTGATCTCAATCTTTTTGTACTTGTTTCTAATTTGTTTCCTAGTACATGATCTATTCTGGAGAGTGTCCTATGTGCACTTGGAAAGAGTGTGTATTCTTCTGCCTTAGCGTGAAATGTTCTAAATATATCTGTTAAGTCCATCTGCTCCAGTGTGTCATTCAAAGCCCTTGTTTCCTTGTTGATCTTCTGTTTAATCTATCCCTTGATGTAAGTGGGATGTTAAAGTTCCCTGTTATTACCTGTTATTATTATTATATTATTATATTATTATCAATGAGTTCCCTTATGTTTGTTATTCATAATTTTAGATATTTGTCTGCTCCCACATTGGGGAGAATAGTTATTCACATTTCTTAGATCTTCTTATTGGATAGACTCATTATTATGATATGGTGCCCTTCTTTACCTCTTGTTCCAACCTTTAGTTTAAAATGTAAGTCTGGGGTGCCTGGGTGGTTCAGTTGGTTAAGCAACTGCTTTCAGCTCAGGTCATGATCCCAGAGTCCTGGGATCGAGTCTTGAGTTGGGCTCCCAGCTCCACAGGGAGTCAGCTTCTCCCTCTGACCTTCTGCTCACTCATACTCTCTCACTGTTTCTCTTTCAAACAAATAAATAAAATCTTTTAAAAATTTTTTTTAAAATTAAAAAATAAAATGTAAGTCTGATGTAAGTATGGGTTACTCTGACTTTCTTTTGACTTCTATTTGCATGATAGATGTTTCTGTGTCCTATCACTTTCAATAGGCAGATTCCTTTAGGGCTAAAATGAGTGTCTTGTAGATAGTATATGGATGGGTCTCATTCTGACACACTATGTCTTTTGACTAGAGAATTTAGTCCATTTACATTCAAGCAATTAGTAATAGATATGTATTTTGTGCCATTTTATTACTTGTTTTGTCATTGTTTCTGGAGATTTTCTGTTCCTTTTTAGTCTTTGTCCCTTTTTCTTTTCTTCATACTCATAGAGTCCACTTTAATATTTCTTGTGAAAATGGTTTAGTGTTCACAAACTCCTTGGAAACTCCTTTTCTCTATTTCTATTGTGAAGGATAGCCTTATTAGATATTCTTGGCTGCAGATTTTTTTTTCCATTCTGCACATTGAATATATCATACCACTCTTCTCATACCCTGGCTTGCCATGTTTCTGTGACGAGATCTGCAACTGGCCTTATGGTTTTCCCTTGTAAGTTATGGGATTATTATATAAAATGGACTTTAATGCAAAATCTGTGAAAATAGATAAAAGGGCATTACATGATAATATAGACATTAATCCAACAAGAAGACATAACACTTGTAAATACTTATGCACCCAGTATTGGAGCACTTCAATACATAAAACAAAATTAACATAAATAAAGGGAAAAATGGACATAATACAATAAATATTCTAACCTTACACATAAAATAACTGGAAAATGAAGAACAACCAAAGCACAAAATTCAGTAGAAGAAAGGAAATAATAAAGATCAGAGTGGAAATAAATGAAACAGAGAGTAAAGAATAAAAGAAAATAATGAAATTAAGAGGTGATTCTTTGAAAAGATAAACATAATTGATAAACCTTTAATATCAGTAATCAAGAAGAAAAAAGAGAGCGCTCAAACAAATAAAGTCAGAAATCGAAGAGGAGAAGGTACATTTTTCATTACTGAAATAAAAACGTTCATAAAAAATACTATGAATAATATATGCCAACAAATTGAACAACATAGAAGAAATGGATAAATTCCTAGGAACACATAATCTTGCAAAACTGAATCAAGAGGAAATAGAAGGTCAGAGAAGACTGATTACTTGTAATGGAATTAAACCAACTCCCAACAAACAAAAGTCAAGGACCAGAGAGCTTCACAGATGAATCCTACCATATACTTAAAGAAGAGTTAATACAAATTCTTCTCAAACCATTCCAGAAAATTGAAGAGGAAGGATTGATTCCTAGCTCATTCTATGAGGTCAGCATTACCCTGTTATGTAATCCAGACAAAGACACTGTTAAAAAAAGAAAATTATTTGCCAATATCCCTGATGAACACAGATTAAAAAAAAAATCTTTAACAAAATATTAAGAAACCAAATTCAACAATAGGTTTTAAGGGTAATATATATGATCCAGTAGGATATAAGAATGACTCAGCATCCACAAATTAATTAATGTGATACACCATAATAACAAAAGAAAGAATAAAATTCATACAACCATCTCAATAGATGCAGAGAAAGTATTTCATAAAATTCAACATACATATATGACAAAGACTCTCCACAAAGTGGGAATAAAAAGAACATCAACATAATGAAGGTCATACATGACAAGCTCAAAACTAATATAACATTGAGTAGTGAAAAGTTGAGACTTTTTCCTCTAAGATCAGGAGTAACACAAGGATGCCCACTCTCACCAAGAAATACCAAGTGTTTCTGACATGGGGAGTTAGGAGAAGGGAGTTGGGGGAAATTGGAAGTGGAGGGTGAACCATGAGAGACTGTGGACTCTGAAAAATAATCTGAGGGGTTTTAAGTGGTGGGGGGGTGGGAGGTTGGGGGAACCAGGTGGTGGGTATTAGAGAGGGCACGGATTGCATGGAGCACTGGGTGTGGTGAAACAATGAATACTGTTATGCTGAAAATAAATAAATAATAAAAAATTAAAAAAAAAAGAAATACCAAGTTTAGGTAAGAATGTGGAGAAAAAAACACTTGCACACTTGTTGGTGTGAATATAAGGAACACTTGTTGGTGTGAATATAAACTGTTGCAGCCACTATGGAAAACAGTATTGAGGTTCCTCAAAAAGTTAAAAATAAAATGACCCTACAATACAGCAATTTAATTTCCTGGTATTTATCCAAAGAAAATGAAAAGATGAATTCAAGAGACATACGCACCCCTATGTTCAACATAGCATTATTCACAGTAGCTAAGATAAGGAAACAATCTAAATACCCATTGATAGATGAATAGACAAAAATGTGGCATGCTAAAATCTTGCCATTTTCAACAACATAGATGGGCCTAGAAAGTATTATGTTAAGTAAAATAAGTCAGACACAGAAAGGCAAATACCTCATGATTTCACTTACATATGGAATCTAAAAAATAAAACAAAAAAAACAAATGAACAAAACAAAGCAGAAACAGACACACACACAAGAACAAGCTGGTGGTTGTCATGGGAGTGGGAGGTGGAAATATGGACAAAATAGGTAAAAGGGATTAAACATTACAATCTCTAGTTCTGAAATAAATAAGATACAAGGATACAAGGTACAGCATAAGGAATATAGTCAATAGTATTGTAACAAGTTTCTATGTGACAGATGGTAACTAGACATTTTGGTAACTGCTTTGTAATGTATATAAATATCAAATCACCATGTTGTATATTTGAAAGTAATACAATATTGTATGCCAATTATTCAATTAAAAAAAAACCTAAAACAGGGAATATCACAGCAACAGAGCATAAATTCATAAATGAATGAAGAGGTGAATGAATAAATAAACTGTGCCCAAACCTGTGGGAAAGATTATCGCATAATCCCATTATCTTGTTCTATATTTTTCTCAGTAAAAATCAATGAATAATCATCTCAGAAATGTGCTCCAGTCCAGTACATTTTCATTTGCAAAACAACTTGATGAACAGAAACTTGTGAAGTCTTATCAATTTTTCAAGTTATCTTGCCTGAATCTTTGTAGTTGTCCTATATTCACCAGACCTTGTAGAATTAACCCAAATTCAGTGGTTTAAAGGTTTTGGACTTAAAAACTGGTTTCCTATTTTAACTATGTAATGAAAACTTTTTTTTGAGACACTAAGGGTGACATCTAAATCTACTGTTGAAATCAATTATTCAACTTAACAGTAAAACCATGTGGCACTATAGGAGATAAAAATTATTTTATTTCTTACAGGCCAGAATAGTTAAAGTAGTTTAACTAATGATATATAGATGAAATATAATTTTAAGTGATCCTATTTCTGAATGAATCAATTACATTTCTAATTATCTTCAGTGTTGACAAATTGGATTTCTAGAAATCTCTTTCAAAAATTTTTAATATATCATGAGACACCTGGTTGGCTGTTGGTTGAGCATCTAACTGATGATTTCAGATCAGGTCATGATCTCAGGATCATGAGATTGAGCCCTGTATTGAGATCCATGCCCAGCCTCCTTAAGATTCTTTCTCCATCTCCCTCTGCCCCTCCTCTGCTCTCTCTCCCTAAAGAAATTAATACATCATAAATGTACTACAGCATGATGTGACTTGTCAATATGAACAATGCAAGTGTGTAAAAAACTTAAAACTGGTTTAGTTGGGTGTGTCTGACATTCATGAAAATTTAATTTTACTGACATAATGAGAACTAACATTTAGATGCTTATTCCAAATATCTTGTGATAGGAATGGGTAATGAGAATTAGGTTTTTGTAAAGAATCTTCATTATGAAAAAAATCTTCTTTTACAAATAATAATTTAAATTTTACTCTAATATAAGAAGAAAATTATGATGTGACTTCTTATGAAATATCCCAGGATTTACAGAAATTCAACTTTTACCTCATCATATAATCCAAAGGTAATATGCAAACTCATGATTTTCTACTTTTGACATTGCTAAATCAGAACACCAGAGTGGAATTTGGTCAGGACATTATAAACCAAATCATTCACCTAAAATTTTTATTTTAACATCTAAACCCAATCGAACAGATTCAAAACCCTAATTTATAATGTGCAATATGTAATAGCAATAAAATAGCGTAATAAGATTAAATAAACCAATTTTTAATATATAGTACTGATAGTCTATACCATTTGTCTGTATATCATTCTCTTGTAACATTAATTAGAACCAATAAATTGCTTTAAAAAATGTAAATCCTGCAGAGGGGATAAGATGGCAGACTAGTAGGAAGACACTAGATTTGCTTCTTACCTGGAACACAGCTGGATAAATACCAAATTACACTGAATACCCAAGAAATCAATCTGAGGACTGACAGAACGAAATGCACAACTAGAGGAAGAGAAAAGGTCACATAGTAGAAAGTAGGAGATGCAAAGATGAGATTTGGGAGAGAAAAGGATTGTGGGTGCTGCATAGAGGAAGGATAACTATTCATGGAGAGAGGAGGAGAGAGAGAGAATTATAAATAGATAAAGAAGTACAAATGGAATAACACAAATAAAACACTTCCCCAAAGATATTGACTGGGAATATCGGAGGGGCTGGTTTTCATGAGCTTTTGCAACCAGCAGGGCTCAAAGACTGGAGTTTTAGAGGTTCACAGCCTAGCCAGTGTGGAATCTGGTGAGTGCTGCATTCTCCTGTGCAGAAGGAGGTCGGGTAGCCTGGTAGAGGATGGCATGATATGAGGATCCCTTAGGATGCACTGGGAGAAATGGTTCCTTCTTCTCGGAGTTCATCTGGGAGAGGTGGCATTGCCTCTCTGGGGATAAAAGAGCCAGAAGGTGCTATTAATATCCCCTGCTCTTCAACAAAGGTGCAGAGATACCTCCTGAGAATGGCTAACCTGGACACTGGCTCTTTCTTGCACTTTACTCCAAAATCCACCCCATTATGCCTTGATATTACTGCTCTTCTGGAACAAACCTGCTTTAGTCCCAGTTCAGTGAGACCCAACCCAAAGGACCAGTGTGAGTCATCACCATGCTAGGTCCCAAAAGTTTGGACTTTGAAAACTCAGCTGGCCTGCCTGGGAAATAAAACAGGTGCAATGTGCTGCTGGAAGAGAGATGGCCAGGACACAGTCAGGGTGAAGGCAAGGATCTGAGGAAAGACTGGGATATATAAAGGGAGACTGGTTGCTTTTCTGGGAGAAATTTTTAGGCAGAAGTGGTGCAAAGCCCCCTCCCTGGGAAAAGGGAGGGGGCTGACACCATTTCTCTCCCCTGCTCCTCAGCAAAAATGAACTTCTGTAAACAGCACAGTACCAAAAATGGTGGCTGAAAACTACACCAAGCCCCACTCCCCAGCATTTTGCAGATGATGTTTTTCTAGGGCAAGTTTTCCTGAGAACCAGAACATCAGGCTCCTCTCCCAGAAGACCAGCACAGACCAGCCTATCCCACCTTCCCCCCCAACCACATCTAAAGATAATAGAGTTCTTCAAAGCTTCAGGTCTACTAGAAATAGCATCAAGACTCTTTAACAAGTAGACCAGAGAACACTTAATTAAAACTAGCCAGACTCTTACCAAGGTCCACACATTCCCAACTTCAGGCAAGGAGAAACTCTGCAGAGGACTGACCTGAAAAAAAGAGCATCCAAAGCCCAGCAGCAGAGTGTACACAGCATATACCACAAAAACTTCCTGAAATGTTAGGCCTAGGTCCTCTTCTTTATAAAGCCATTACTTTCAAGAGCAGAAAACATAATAAGCTTTTGAAGAAGAAGAAGAAAGAAGGAGAAGGAGAAGGAGAAGGAGAGGAAGAGGAAGAGGAAGAGGAAGAGGAAGAGGAAGAGGAAGAGGAAGAGGAAGAAGAAGAAGAAGAAGAAGAAGAAGAAGAAGAAGAAGAAGAAGACAGAGATCTATACAGAATGCCAAGATGGGGGAATTCACTCCAAAAGAAAGAACAAGAAAAGGTCATAGTCAAAGATATAAACAAAACAGATATAAGTAATATGCTTGATATAAAATTAAAAGCAACAATCGTAAGGGTACCAGCTGGGCTTAGAGTGTCCCTATGGCAGAGATAAAAGAGCAAAAAACCAATTATGGCAAAATGAAAAATGCTATACCAAGACACAAAACCAACAGGAGTTAATGACTATAAGGTTGAGAGAAACAGAGGAATGAATAAATGATATACAAAATGAAATTATGGAGAATAATGAAGCTGAAGCTGAAAAGAAGAGGGAAAGAAAATTATTGGATCACAAAGTGGATTTAGGGAGCACAGAGATAAAATAAAACATAATAACATTTGTATCAGAAGAGTCCCAGAAGAAGAAGACAAGGAAAAAAAGGAGATAAAAGGCTTCCTTCTGAAAACTATAGCTGAAAATTTCCTTAATTTGGGAACAGAAACAGAAATCCACATCAAGGAGGCACAGAACTACCATCAAAATCAACAAAAGCAGGGATGCCTGGGTGGCTCAGTCAGTTAAGTGTGTCTGCCTTTGGCTCAGGTCATGCTCCCAGGGTGCTGGAATCCAGGTCTGCATTGGGATTTTTGCTCAGTGGGGAATCTGTTTCTCCATCTACCTGCCACTCCCTCTGCTTGTACTCTCTCTCTATCTCTTTGACAAATAAATAAATAAATTCTTTTTAAAAATCAACAAAAATGGGCTAACACCAAGAAATACCATATGTAATTGGCAAAATATAAAGATGAAAAAAGTCTTAAAAGCAGAAAGACAAAATAAGCACCTAACTTACAAGGGAAGACAAGTGAATTTAACAGCAGATCTCTAGAGAGAAACTTGACAAGGAAGAAAGGAGTGACATAAGATGTTCAATGTGATGAATGGGAAAATTCTGCAGCCAAGAATACTCTATCCAGCAGGGCTGTCATTCAAAATAGAAGGACACATAGTTTCCCAAACAAAAACTAAAGGAGTTTGTGAGCACTAACCAACTCTGAAAGAAATAATAAAGGGGACTCTTTAAGTGGGATAGAAAGACAAAAAGTGAAAAATACAAGAAAAGAACAGAGAAAATCTCTGGAAACAATACCATAACAGGTGATAAATTCATATCTATCAATAATCACTCTGAATTTAAATGGACTAAATGCTCCAATCAAAAACATAGAGAATCAGAAAGGATTTAAAAAAAAACCCTAATCTAGGGGCACCTGGGTGGCTCAGTGGGTTAAGCCTCTGCCTTCGGCTCAGGTCATGATCTCAGGGTCCTGGGATCGAGCCCCACATGCTCTCTGCTCGGCAGGGAGCCTGCTTCCCCCGTCTCTCTTTGCCTGCCTCTTTGCCTACTTGTGATCTCTCTCTCTCTCTCTCTCTCTCTGTCAAATAAATGAATAAAATATTAAAAAAAACCCTAATCTATATACTGCCTATAGGAGATTCAATTAAGCCTAAAGACACCTACATATTGGAAGTGAGGGGAAAAATTATTTATCATGCTCATGGACTTGAAAAGAATGCCAGAGTAGTCATACTTAGATCAGAAAAACTAGATTTTTATTTAATTTTATTTTTTACTTAAATTCAATTTTGTTAATATACAGTATATTATTATTAGTTTCAGGGTTAGAATATAGTGATTCATCAGTTGCATATAACACTCAGTGCTCACTCCATCAAGTGCCCTCCTTAATGTCTACCACACAATTACCCCATCCCCCATGCACTGCCCCTCCAGCAACCTTCAATTTGTTTCCTATAATTAAGAGTCTCTTCTGGTTTGCCTCCCTTGGTTTTTATCATATTTTACAGGCAAACTAGCTTTTAAACCAAAGAGTGTAACAAGAGATGAAGAGGAAACTATGTCACAAAAAAGGGGACAATCCAAAAAAAAAAAAAAAAAACCCAAACCGAAAACTAACAATGTAAATATTTATGCCCCTAATTTGGTAACACCCAAATATTAAAAAAAAAAAATGTATATCGTTACAAACATAAAGGAATGTGTTGATAATAACACAATAACAGTAGGGGACATTAACATCCCACTTTTGTCAATAGACAGATAATCTAGACAGAAAATCAACAAGAAAACAATGACTTCGAATAACACACTGGAGCAGCTGGACTTAACAGATATATTCAGAGCATTTCATCCTAAGGTAGCAGAATATATGTTCTTTTTAGTGCACATGGGACATCCTCCAGACTAGATTACATACTAGGCAATGAACCAGACCTGAAGAAGTACAAAAAGATTGAAACCATACCATGCATACTTTCTGACCACAATGTTATGAAACTTGAAGTTAATCACAAGAAAAAATTTGGAAAGATCACAAATACATGCAGGTTAAAGAATATGCTAAAAAGAATGAATGAGACACTCAGGAAATTTTGAGTCTATTTTCATGTGTGGTGTAAGGAAATGGTCCAGTTTCATTTTTCTGCATGTGACTGTCCAATTGTCCCAACACCATTTGTTGAAGAGACTGTCTTTTTTCCATTGGATTTTCTTTCCTGCTTTGTCAAAGATTAGTTGACCATTGAGTTGAGGGTCTATTTTGGGGATCTCTATTCTGTTCCACTGATCTATGTGTCTATTTTGGTGCCAGTACCATACTGTATTGATGATGACAGCTTTGTAATAGAGCTTAGAGTCTGGAATTGTGACACCACCAACGTTGGCTTTCTTTTTCAACATTCTTCTGCCTATTCGGGATCTTTTCTGGTTCCATATAAATTTTAGTATTCTTTGTTCCATTTCTTTGAAAAAAATGGATGGTATTTTGATAGGAATTGTATTCAATGTATAGATTGCTTTAAGTAGCATAGACATTTTCACAATATTTGTTTTTCCAATCCATGAGCGTGGACTGCTTTTCCATTTCTTTGTGTCTTCCTCAATTTCTTTCATGAGTACTTAATAGTTTTCTAAGTAGAGATTCTTTGCCTCTTTGATTAGGTTTATTCCTATGTATCTTATGGTTTTGGGTGCAATTGTAAATGGGATTGACTCCTTAAGACAATCAGGAAATTAAAGAAGAATTTAAAAAATACATGAAAACAAAGGAAAATGAAAACACAGTTGTGCAATAACTTTGGGAGACACCAAAGGTGGTCCTAAGATGGAATTACATGGCAGTACAGGCCTACATCAAGAAGCAAGAAAAATTTCAAATATACCATCTAATCATACACCTAAAGGAGCTAGAAAAAAAAAACAAAGCAAATAAAACCAAAGTCAGCAAAAGGATGGAAATAATAAAGACTAAAACAGATATAAATGATATAGAAACAAATAAATGAAAAACCACCAACCAGAGCAGATCATGAAACCAGGAGATGATTCATCAAAAAATTAATAAAGTTGATAAACCCTGAACCAGGACTCAAATAACTAAAATAATGAATAAGAAGAGAGATCACAACCAACATCACAGAAATGCAAACACTTATAAGAGAATATGATGAGAAATTATATGCCAACAAATAAGGCAGACTGGAAGAAAAAGATAAATTTGTACAAACATAAAATATTAAAACTGAAACAGAAAAAATAATAGTAAATTTGGAGAGACCCACAGCCAGAAAAGAAATAGATTCAATAATAAAAAAATCTCCCAACAAACAAAATTCCAGGGCCATATGACTTCCCCTGTTGGGGCTTCATCAAGATAAAAATTTTCTTGCATAATGAAAGAAACAGTCAACAGAACTAAAAGGCAACCCTCAGAATTGGAGAAAATATGTGCAAATGACATCTGATAAAGTGGTAGTATTCAAAATATATAAAGAACTTATAAAATGTAGCCTCTCAAAAACAAATAATCCAATTACCAAATTGTCAGAAGACATGAAAAGACATTTTTCCAAAGAAGACATAGGGATGTCTAAAAAACACATGAAAAGCAGCTTAACATCACTTATCATAATGGAAGTACAAATCAAAACTGCAATGAGATATCACCTTACACTTGTCATAATGGCTAAAATTAACAACAGAGGAAACAATCCATGCTGGTGAGGATGCAGAGAAAAAGGAACCCTCTTATATTGTTAGTGGGAATTCAAACTGGTGCAACCACTCTGGAAAATAGTGTGGAGTTTCCTCAGAAATTTAAATATAGAACTACCCTACCATCCAGCAATTGCACTAGCAGATATTCACCTAAAGGATACAACAATACTGATCAGAAGGGGCACATGAACCCTGATGGTAATGTCAGCATTATCAACAATAGCCAAATTGTGGAAAAAGCCCTAATAACCATCAACTGATGGATGGATAAAGATGTGATATATGTACCCCAATGGAATGTTACTCAGCCTTCAAAAAGAATGAAATCTTGCCACTTTTAGCAACATGGATGGAGCTAGAGTGTATCATGCTAAGTGAAATAAGTCAGAGAAAGAGAAATGCCATATGATTTTACTCATATGTAGAATTTAAGAAAGGAAACAAAGGAACATGGGGGAAAAAGAGAGAGACAAAACCATAAAACAGACTCTTAACTATAGAGAAGAAACTGAAGATTCCTGTAGGAGGGATTAGAAAACATGTAGGTTAAATGGGTGAAAGTCCCCTACTATTATTGTATTTTTATCAATCAGTTTCTTTAATTTTGTTTTTAATTGGTTTATATATTTGGGTACCTCAAGTTGGGGACATAAATATTTACAATTGTTAGATACTTTTATGGATAGACCCCTTAATTATGATAGTACTTTCTTCACTCATCCCTTGTTACACTCTTTGTTTTAAAATCTAATTTGTATGATATATTTATAGCTATTCTAGCTTTCTTTTGATGCCCATTAGCATGATAAATTGTTCTCCACACCCTCACTTTCAGTCTGGAGTTGTCTTTGAGTCTAAAATGAGTCTTTTGTAAGGAGCATATGAGTTTTGCTTTTTTATCCATTCTGATTCCCTGTGTCTTTCAGTTAGAGCATTCAGTTTACATCCGGAGTAATTATTGAAAGATATGAATTTAGTGACATTGCATTACCTGTAAAGTTGCTGTTTTGTTGATTGTTTCTATTCCTTTCTAGTCTTTGTTAATTTTCGTCTTGCTCTCCTGCTCAAAGAAACCCTTTAATATTTACTACAGAGCAGATTTTAGTGTTCATGATCTTGATTTTTTCTTGTCTTGCAAACTCTTTGTCTCTTAGTCTGAATGACAGCTTTGCTAGATAAAGTATTCTTCATATGTTTCCCATTTAGCATGTTCAATGCATTATACCACTTTCTTCTGGCCTGCCAAGTATCTATGGACAAGTCTGCTGCTAACAGGTTAAGGACTTTTTTTTTTTTTTAAAGATTTTATTTATTTCACTTTGAGTTTTTACTCTTTTTTATTGTTTCCGTTATATTTTTTTTTTTTTTTTTTTTTTTTTTTTTTTTTTGTTTTTGCCTTTTTTTTTTTTTTTTTTTTTTTTTTTTTTACTATTTGCTTTCACAATTCTCTCTTTATCTTTGTATTTTGTAAGTTTCATTATGATATTTCATGGTGTTGACCTCTTTTTGTTGATTTTGAGGGAAATTCTCTGTGCTTCTTGGACTTGAATTCCTGTATCTTTTCCCAGATTAGGGAAGTTCTCAGCTATAATTTGTTCAGATAAACATTCTGGCCTTTTACTTATCTTCTGGGACTACTCTGATATGGATACTATTGAACTTTATGGAATTGCTAAGTTCTGTAAGTCCATATTTATGATCTAATAGTTTTCTTTCCCTATTCTTTTCAGCTTAATTATTTTCCAGAATTTTCTATATGACCTATTCTCTCCTCTGCTTCTTCCATCCTCATTATGATTACAACCGGTCAGTTTTGCATCTCAGTTATAGCATTTTTAATTTCATCCTCACTGGTGTAGGTCTTTTATCTCTGCATCAAGGATTTCCTAGTTGTCTTCTATGATTTTTTTCAAACCCAGCTAGTATTCTTATTACTTGTTGTAAATTCTTACTCAGATATATTACTTATATCTGTTTTGAACAAGTCCCAGGCTATGATTTCTTCTTGATCTTTCTTTTGGGAAGAATAACTCATCTTGTCATTTTGGCTAAGTTTCTGTGTTTTGTGTGTTATGAAAGTTTATGTTTCCTGGTCCTGATACTAGTGCTATATTAAAAAAATGTTATACACTGGTGCTTCAGGAAATGTTTCTGGTATATGTTTCACTCTGCTATTGCGTTTTGGCTGCTCTTTTCAACAGTTCAGTCGTCTGCAGAGTTCTTCCTTGCTTACAATGTGTTGTGTTTGGGCCTTTAACTAGGTGTGCTCTGATTTTTTTTTAAAGATAAGCCTGATTTAAAACAAAACAAAACAAAACAAAAATGTTCCAAAGAGAGAGAGAGAGAAAAGGAAAAGGAACAAAAAAAGTGAAACACACAAAAATCTGTAAGTCTAAATACAAAGAAAGAAAGAAAAAGGAAAGAAAGAAAGAAAGAAAGAAAGAAAGAAAGAAAGAAGAACGAAGGAAGAAAGAAAGAAGAAGGAAGGAAGGAAGGAGAGGAAAGGAAGGAAGGAAGGAGAGGAGGGAGGGAAAGGGGTGTGGTGGTCCTATTTCCACCAAAACTGAAGCTGACACTTTGGATCACTCTATATCATCAGCCGACTTGGTATAGAGGGGGCGTTGCTGTTCCTCCAGGGGAGAGGCTTGTTGCATTGGGTCACAGTCAAACATGCCCTAGTAAAGTTGCCCTTCCATGGGGCCATGGTTTGATGTAAGTGGCTCTAGTCTCCACTAGAGGCACTGTGTTGTTTGTTCACTGAAGTCTTACTATGCTGGTGGATTGGGAGGGAAGATGTGCTCACCCCAGCATCTTACCTTGGCAAGGGAACTGGTAGCCACCATTGTTTAGGAAGCCCTCCCAGATAGAAGCCCCCCAGGCTTCTATCAGATCCCTGATCTAAACCTATCTGTACCTGGGCCATCAGCACACCCAGCATCAAAATTCTTCTGTGGTTTCTCTGTGGCACACAGCTAGGATTCAAAACTCCAAATCTTAAAGGACCCAGCAAGGTGCAGACCAGCTCCCTTCCCCAAGAGGAGAGCTTCATAGTGCTGTGCACAGAGCCATTCTTTCCCAGAAAATCAGTTGCACAGCTGTGCAGGTGCCTAGAGTCTGTGGTGAAGCACAGTACACGCTGTGACCAGGTGATCTCCCCACTGTGCACGCCTCTGTCTCCTGCTGTTGAATGGTCACTCAGTGGTGCCTTCTGCATCCCTTATCCTTGAAGAGACAATACACCATTGTCCAAATGTATTCCAGGAAGGGGAATGATCCCTCCCAGTGTAACCCAGGGGATTACCACATCATACTGTCCACTGTCCACTTCCTGGCTTTGCCTTTTCTTTCCCCAGGAGTACTGCTTCCCACCCATCTTGACTCTGGTGAATGGCATGGATTATTAAAACCTCAGAATTTGAGCCCTACTGTTTGATAACAACAAACAAACAAACTTGCCATAGTCAGTTTCTCTCAATTCCCCAGTCAATGCTCTTGGGGAAATATATTTCTAGCATGAATCCAAAACACTGCTCATTCTACCCTTCTCTCCCCTTTCCCCTGTCTTCTCTCCATGGAAAGGGCTCCCACCCATTCCATGGCACTACAGCTTTTCTCTTCCTCTATTCATGTTTCTGAACCTTGCAGCTGCCATGTTCTTGCCCACTAATTATGCAGATTGTTCTCTTAAACTTTAGGTTGATTTCCTGTTGTTCAAAATGTTCTGATGTTGATTAAGCTCTATTCAAGGGATAAGGCAAGCCTGGGGTCCCCCTACTATTCTGCCATATTCACTCCTAATCATATGGGTGATGGTTATTACTTGTTGTGATGAGCACTGGGTATGTACATAAGTGATATATATATAAGTATAGAAGTATACATATATAAGTATGTAAATATATATATGATGAATCACTATATTCACGAAACCAATATTACACTGTATGTTAATTAAATAGAATTTAAATTAAAAACTTGCAATAAAAAAAGAAACTAAAAATGTAATTTCCCTCAAATATCTGCTTATATGAAGTACCACTTTAAAACAACTGACTAAAGCTCCCATTAGTATAAGTGAGTGTTGCTCAAAATCTGGTTGCCAGTCAATTAAAATTTTGCAATCTAGAAAGTTCCAAAATAAAATCTCTGTTTTCTTCTGGTAAACCAATTCAATAAATAAATGGATAGGTGAATGAATGGAGTGGGGGAAAAAAACTGGTTTCCTCAAGTAAGATGTATGTCAGAAGCAGCTATTAGATATATGTTAGAAGGTCTTGTCACATATTTTATCTTAAAGTATTAAAAGTGTACAGTAAATATCTATGGAGTTCAAGAAGTCAATTTGTATAAAATTGTCATGAAATCTTAATCTTTAAAAGTCTACACACTTAATATTTTCCCCAATTATTCCTTTAAAAACTAGAAGAAAGAAACTTGGTTTTTATGTATGAAGCTATAAAATACCATGTAGGTATTGCATGGCACAATAAAAATAATTATCAGTAATAACAACAGTGTCATGGCAGAGCCAACTCCACCTCAGCTGAAACCAACCCTAACCTGTTGGGGAGGTTCTAAGGGAATGATCTTTGTTACAAAATGTTTACCTCAGTGTTATTTGTGTTGCTACATAATTCCAGCTATGATTATGGGAACCTCCCTGTTTCTCTCAGTTTTTACTCTGGTAAAAGAACATTGCAATTTAGCTCCAAACTCCCTTGTCTTTTTAGTACTATAAAATAGGAAATATTTTAGAGATTAGGAAAAGGGATGAAAAGATTAATACCAATTCAAAGGAAAAATGAAAGTTGAAAAAAGCTGTAAAATATGTTGGTACAGTAGGGTATTTGTTACACACTAATCTCAGAGAAATGTAGAACCTTTACCTCCAGTAATAAACATAGTAACTCATACCACAACATGTATCCAGAAACACAGTAGTTGTAAAATTTTCAGCAGTCTGTAGAATAACAGAGCCTTATATTGCAGGGAGTATAGAAAAAAAAATATAGAGGCTGGAAGGACACACTTTTGTAAAACCATGTTTGAAGACTTGATTTAGCCTTACTCATTTGTTTAGATGTTTAAAATTCACAGCTCTAGACTGAGCTATGGAGGTAGAAATCAGTAGTTATATTCAGAACTTACAATTTTTTTTCAGTGGTATGTATTGCCAAGTACTCATATCACCATTCCCACATTTCACTACCAAAATATTTGTAATTATTTTAGTAAGGTGCTATCTTTATGTTTTTATGAGTACTATTTAGAACACTATAACTTTGAGATTCCAAATTCTCACCAAATTAAAGGATGGTTTTGAAATACTTCTAGTTAAATAAATTTTTAAATTTATAATTTATTTTTGTTGAATTGAAACAGTAAAACACAGATTGTATTATTTTCAGAAAAACATAATGATTCATCAATTCTATACATTACTCAGTACTCACTGTGATAAAAATACAGTACTCACTGTGATAAAAATACATCTGTCACCAAATGTTATTACAATCTTATTGACTATATTTCCTATGTTATACTTTTCATCTCCATGACTTACTTTATTTATAACTTCAAGCTTGTACCTCTTAATCCCCTTTGTCTATTTCATACATCCCTCAACCTGCCTCCCCTCTGGCAACCACGAGTTCATACCTTGTATTTAAGATTCTGTTTGTTTATTTGTGGCCATAAAAAAGAATGAGATCTTGCCATTTGCAGCAACATGGATGAACAGAGAGGGTATTATCCTAGGTGAAGTCAAAGAAAAAAATACCATATTATTTCACTTATATGTGGAATTGAAGAAACAAAACAAAGAAACAAACAAACAAACAAACACCCCTAGATTCTTAAATGCAGTGAAATTCTTTAGAACTGCTCTACAGTTTTTAAAAATGACAGTAAAATAACTGGTAGATTTGGGGGGAGAAAGTTCATTCACTAAGAAAAATATAATCATTCAAATAGATGTGTTTGTACTTATTAAAACACACTCGTCTATTGGCTAAATTTAAAATATCTCTATTATACTTACGATAGATGCACAAATTTTATATTTCTAAATGCAGTATGATTTTGGTGGTACAATTCCAGGAACCCAAAACTATAGATTTACATTCATTTTTCACTCACTAATTTATTTGCTCTTTATAAAAGTATTTATTGAATACCTAGTATATGCAAAGCATGTGGTGAATATTGTGATTCTCTATCCTCACTGAGAATATATTCTAGTAGGAGAGATAAAATTTGTTCAAACATAATTACAATACAAATAGTATGAGATAACTGCTCTAAAGTTGTACTAATAAAGGTCACAAACTGAGAGATAATTTTTGTCTTAATTCTGTTAGATAGGCTTTACAGATGTTTGATTTAAGTCTTAAAGGGTAAATGGAATTTCAACAGAAGAAGAGAAAAAAAACTAAGACTTCCCTAGGGGAAAGAATGGTGTGAAATAAAAAGTACTAAAAACGACCAATTAAAAGGTAAGTGGAGTAATTTGGCTGAAGCATTGAGCATATATGAAAGGAGAGAGACAGAAGTCTAGAAAGATGTCAGGGCTATATAAAAGAAGAACCTTTGTAGTGGACATCTATTATGTAGGGCTGTCCAGAAAACATTCTGTCTTTCAGAAATTCTATGGTGTAATTAGTTTTCTTCTAGCATGGATAGTCTTGTTTATGATTTTTTTATTTCTTTTCAGCGTAACAGTATTCATTGTTTTTGCACCACACCCAGTGCTCCATGCAGTCCATGCCCTCTCTAATACCCACCACCTGGTTCCCCCAACCTCCCACCCCCTGCCGCTTCAAAACCCTCAGATTGTTTTTCAGTGTCCATAGTCTCTCATGGTTCACCTCCCCTTCCAATTTTCCCCAACTCCCTTCTCCTCTCTATCTCCCCTTATCCTCCATGCTATTTGTTATGCTCCACAAATAAGTGAAACCATATGATAATTGACTCTCTCTGCTTTACTTATTTCACTCAGCATAATCTCTTCCAGTCCCATCCATGTTGCTACAAAAATTGGGTATTCATCATTTCTGATGGAGGCATACTACTCCATAGTGTATATGAACCACATCTTCCTTATCCATTTGTCTGTTGAAGGACATCTTGGTTCTTTTCACAGTTTGGCGACCGTGGCCATTGCTGCTATAAACATTGGGGTACACATGGCACTTCTTTTCATTACATCTTTGGGGTAAATACCCAGTAGTGCAATTGCAAGGTCATAGGGAAGCTTTATTTTTAATTTCTTGAGGAATCTCCACACTGTTCTCCAAAGAGGCTGCACCAACTTGCATTCCCACCAACAGTGGAAGAGGGTTCCCCTTTCTCCACATCCTCTCCAACACATGTTGTATCCTGTCTTACTAATTTTGGCCATTCTAACTGGTGTCAGGTGGTATCTCAATGTGGTTTTGATTAGAATCTCCCTGATGGCTAGTGATGATGAACATTTTTTCATGTGTCTGATAGCCATTGGTATGTCTTCATTGGAGAAGTGTCTGTTCTTATCTTCTGCCCATTTTTTTATATGATTGTCTGTTTTGTGTGTGTTGAGTTTGAGTTCTTTATAGATCCTGAATATCAACCTTTTGTCTGTACTGTCATTTGCAAATATCTTCTCCCATTCCGTGGGTTGCCTCTTTGTTTTGTTGACTGTTTCCTTTGCTGTACAGAAGCTTTTGATCTTGATGAAGTCCCAAAAGTTCATTTTCACGCTTGGTCTTGATAAATATGTAAACCAGTGACTTGACCTCCACAGTTAAAATGTGGACATGTAAACCAAGCTAAGTCTGTTCAATATTCTCCTTGACATTGGGTTTTGAGCAGAGTAAAATAATGAAAGAAATTGAGTTGCGTGGTTCAACTATTTTCTTCTCCTACTTGCAGTTTTGGATCTTTCCTAGTTTATGTTCCTTCTAAGCCTGGCTCTCTGACTGGTCCTTCAATTATGTCAGCTATTCTATGTCCCTTCAGTAGTGATTTCCTCTTTCTTTCTTTCTTTCTTTCTTTCTTTCTTTCTTTCTTTCTTCCTTTCTTTTTCTTTCATCTTTATCTTTCTTTCATTCTATCTTTCTTTCTTCAGTTAACCAGTCAATTTTTCTGCTTACATCAAAGAACCTGATAAGAACTTAAAGACAAACCAGTTTTACACTGAAGAAGTACTTGAAGGCAAAGTTAAACAGGGGGAATTGTCTAATCAAACTGTCATTAGAAACAGTATTCTGGAAATGCTATGTTGAATAGATTGGAAGGGAGAGAGACTAAGGTGAAGGACACCAGTTAGGACACTGTTGTAGTAGTCTCAGATCCAGGCACTGAGGATCTGGAATAAGGCAATGAGAATAAGAGATATTTATGAGAGACATAATTAATTTAAAAAAATTAACAGGTCTTGGAAACTGATTTGGCATTGGTTTTGCAGAGGATGAAAAAGTCAAAGATCACTCTGAGGTTCCAAAGCTGAAGAATGGGATGATGCATGAGAAGTTTATGTAAGAGACTGAGGAGGAAAAAGTAGAGAAATATGAGAATCAGAGTGTTGCAATATCATGTAGGCCAGTGGAGGAGAGATTGACAAGTTGTAGGGGGTTAGCAATGTTAGAGGCTATGGAAGAAAAAGTTCTAGAAATAAGAAGAGAATAAATTCTTATCATGATTCAATTTAGCTGAAATATCAGAATAAAAATAATAGTTATCATTAGTGAGTGGAGAAAAAGGTATTTCATGTAGCACTATTTGTTACCCTTTAGATCAGTGGTTCTCAACCCCTGTTTGCTTGATGGGCTCTTTGGCAGTCTGGTAAAGCCAATGGATCCCTTCTCAGAACAACATATTTATTTTATTTTATTTTATTTTATTTTATTTTATTTTGTTTTATTTTATAAGAGAAACTATTTTAAAATAGATGTTTATCATTTCAGAGGAGATATAAAGGCAAGTAAACCTATATAAAAGATGCTAAAACTCATTATACTATATCAATTTAATATGATATTATGTATATATTCTAACAATATGTACTTTATTACAACAAGATTAGTTTACACCAAGGAGCTTGGTACAATCAAGCCTTGTAGCCCCAAATGGAGGAATAAGAACTTTTATATAGAGCTGGTGGGAGTGTAAATCAATATGCTTATGTTGGATAAAACTTTTAGATTCAAAATTGAACAGATGCATATCCAACAGCCCACCTATTCGATCTAGACATATGTTTTAGATAAATTCTTAAACAGGTATACTAGCATACATAAACAAGAATATTTATGTGACATTATGTAAGCCACTTGTTATTTGATAGGAGAATGGATTAATAAATTGCTGTAGTGACACAGTAAGGATGCATAATATGGGTGGATCATGTAAAAATTATGTTGAATAAAGGAACCAAGTCATAGAAGACTATTACAGTATGATACCATTTTAAAATAATACTTTCAAAAAGGCAAAACTAAAGAATATATGTTTCAGGCATTTATATATGTGTGGGTAAAACTAATTTTTTTCATTTAAAGTCATCCTTTATTTTCTTTTTATCAATTTTTAAGATTTAAATTCTAGTTATTTAACATGTAGTATATTGGTTTCAGGAGTAAAATGTAGTGTTCATTTTACATCTAATACCCAGTGCTCAAAACAATAATTGTCCTACTGAATATCCACCACACATTTAACCCAGCCCAGCCCAGCTCCTCTCCAGCAACCCTCTATAGTTTTCTATATTTAAGAGTCTCTTATGGTTTGCTTCTCTCTCTCTTTTTCCCTTCCCCTATGTTCATGGTATTTGTCTTTCTCTGACTTATTTTGCATAACAATAAATTCTTTAGCTCCTTCTATGTCATTGCAAATGGCAAGATTTCATTCTTTTTAATGGCTGACTAATATTATATATATACATATATATGTATATGTGTATATATATGTATACATATGCATATATGTATACATATAACATATGTACATATACATATGTGCATACATGTATACATACATATACATATATACATATGTATACATGTATGCATATATGTATATGTATACATATATGTATACATATACATGTATACATATACATGTATACAATAATATCTTTTTTTTTTTTTACATATACCTCTTCTTCTTTATCCATTCATCAGTCAATGGACATTTGGGCTTTTACCATAGTTTGGCCATTGTTGATAATACTGCTATGAACATCAGAGTGCATGTGCCCCTTCAAATTAGTATTTTTGTATCTGTGGTGTAAAAACCTAGTAGTGCAACTGCTATGCCATAGGGTGGTTCTATTTTTAACTTTGAGGAACCTCCATACTCTTTTCTACAGTTTCTGCACCATTTCTCATTTCAGCCAACAGTACAAGAGTGTTCTCCTTTCTTCACAACATCACAAACACCTGTTGTTTCTTGTGTTGTTGATTTTAGCCATTCGGACAGGTGCAAGGAGATCTCTCATCATAGTTTTGATTTGTACTTTCCTAATGATTGTGGTACTGAGAACCTTTTCATAAGTCTGTTGGTCATCTGTATGTCTTCTCTGGGAAAATGCCCATTCATGTCTACTCCCCATTTGCTAGATTATTCATTTCTGGGGCACTGATTTTGATAAGTTCTTTGAGTAAATACCTGGTACTGCAATTGCTGGGTCAAAACGTAGTTGCATTTTAATATTTTAAGGAACCTCCTTACTACTTTTCAGAATGTCTACACCAGTTTGCATTCCCATCAACAGTGTAAGAAGGTTCCACTTTCTTCCTTTTGTTTATTGTCCTGTTAATTTTGGCCATTCTGACAGGTGTGAGGTGTTATTTCACTGTAGTTTTAATTTTTATTTCCCTGATGATGAGTATAGTTGAGCATCTTTTCATGTATCTGTTAGCTATCTGTTGTGCCCTCTTTGGAAAAATGTCTATTTTTGTCTTTCACCCATTTCTTAGCTGGATTATTTTTTTTTCTAGAGTTGAGTTTGATAAATTCTTTACAGATTTTGGATACTAACCCTTTATCAGATATGTCACTTGCAAGCATATTTTCCCATTCCATAGGATGTCTTTCAGTTTTGTTGATTGTTTCATTTGATGTCCAGAAATTTTATCTTGATGAAGTCCCAATAGTTCATTTTTGCTTTTGTTACCCTTGCCTCAGTAGACATGTCTAGTAAGAAGTTGCTAAGGTACCTGGGTGGCTCAGTCAGTTAAGCATCTGAGTCCTGATTTTGGCTCAGGCCATGATCTCAGGGTCATGAGATTGAACCCTGTGTTGGGCTCCATGTTGGGCATGGAACCTGCTTAAGATTCTCTCTTTCCCTCTCCCTCTGCATCCCAGCTCACTCTCTCTCTTTCTCAAAAAAAAAAAAAAAAAAAGTTGATATGGCCATGGTCAAACAGGTTGCAGCTTGTGTTACCCTCTAGGATTTTGATGGTTTCCTCTCTTAGAATTAGGTCTTTCATCCATTTCAAATTTATTTTTGTCCAGTTTCATTCTTCTGTATGTTGCTGTTCAGTATTCACAAAACCATTTATTGAAGAAATTGTCTTTTCCACTGGATATTCTTTGCTGCTTTGTCAAAGATTAAATGACAATTTATTTATGGGTCCATTTCTGTGTTTTCTATTCTGTTCCATTGTGTTTGTTTTTGTGCTAGTACCATACTGTCTTAATGATTACAGCTTTGCAATATAGCTTGAAATCAAGAATTCTGATGCTTCCAGCTTTGCTTTGCTTTTGCAAAGGTGGCTCTGGTATTTGGCAACTTTTGTTGTTCCGTATAAATCTTAACATGGTTTGTTCTAGCTCTGTGAAAAACGCTGGTGGTATTTTGATAAGGATTTCATTAAATGTGAAGATTTCTTTTGGTACTACAGACTTTTTATGAATATTTGTTCTTCCAATTCATGATCATAGAATATTTTTCAATTTCTTTTGGTCACCTTCAATTTCCTTCATTAAGTGTTCTATAATTTTCAGAGTACAGATATTTTACCTCTTTGGTTAGATTAATTCCTAGGTATCTTATACTTTCTGGTACAATTGTAAATGAGATAGATTCCTTGATTTCTCTTTCTGCTATTTCATTATTGGCTTATAGAAATGCACCAGATATCTGTATGTTGATTTTGTATCCTGTGAATTTACTGAATTTTTGTATTAGTTGTAACAATTTTTTGGTAGAGTCTTTTGGGTTTTTTATATAGACTTTCATGTCATCTGCAAATAGTGAAAGCTTGACTTTTTCCTTGCCAATTTGGATCCCTTTTATTTCTTTGTTGTCTGATTCGTGAGGCTAGGGCTTTCAGTACACTGTTAGATAAATATGGTGAGAATGTGCATCCCTGTCCTGTTCCTATCCATACAACCAGAAAATTGCACTACTAGTTATTTTCCCAAAGGATAACAAAATACTGATTCAAAGGGGCACATGCACCCCAATGTTTAAAGCAGCATCATCTACAATATCCATATTATGGAAAGAGCCTAAATGTCCATCAGTTGGTGAGTAAAGAAAATGTGGGTAAAGAAAATGTGATGTGTGTATGCAACTGAATATTACTCAAAATGAAATCTTTCCATTTGCCAAGACAGATGAAGGTAGAAAGTAATATGCTAAGCAAAATAAGTCAGCCAGAGTAAGAGAAATACCATAATGTTTTACTCATATATGGAATTTTAAAAATGAGACAAATGAACATGGGGGAAGAAGGAGTGTGGTAAACAGTGAAACAGACTATTTTTTGTTATTTTTAAATAAAGTTTATTTGTATTTCACTATTCCTTATTTTATATATTTTTTCCAAATTTGTATTTAAAATCTAATTCATTAACATATAGTTTAATAAGGATTTCAGGAATAGAATTCAGTGATTTATTGCTTACATATAACAAGCAGTGCTCATCATAACAAGTGCCCTCCTTAGTACCCATTTAGTACATCCACCTCCCTCCAGTCCATTTGCTCTTAATCATTAAAAGTCTCTTATGGTTTGTTTCACCCGTTTTTTCCCCCCTTTACATATTTTCATCTGTTTTGTTTTCTAAATTCCTTATATCAGTGAAATCATATGGCATTTTTTCTCTTTTTCTCTGGCTTATTTTACTTAGCATAATACACTTAGTTCCACCCATGTCATAGCAAATGGCAAGATTTCATTCTTTCTCATTGCTAAACAACATTCATTTGTATATATACACAACTTCTGTAAACATTCATCAGTCACTGGACACTTGGGCACTTTCCATAGTTTGGCTATTGTTGATTATCTACTATAAACACCCAGATGTACCCCTTCAGATCTATACTTTTTTATCCTTTGGATGAATATCTACTAGGGAAATTGCTGGATCACAGAGAAGTTCTCTTTTTAACTTGTTGAGCAACCTCCATACTGTTTTAACTTGTTGAGGAAACCCCATACAGAATGGCTTCCCCAGTTTCCATTCTCAGTAATAGTGTAAGACAGTTCCCCTTTCTCAGCATTCATACCAACATCCACTGCTTCCTGTGTTGCTAATTTTAGCCATTCTGACAGGTATGAAATAATAACTTTTTTTTTTTTTACAGATTTTATTTATTTATCTGACATACAGAGATCACAAGGAGGCAGAGCAGCAGGGAGAGAGAGAGGAGGAAGCAGGCTCCCTGCTGAGCAGAGAGCCTGATTGCGGGGCTCTATCCCAGGACCCTGGGATCATGACCTGGGCTGAAGGCAGAGGCTTTAACCCACTGAGCCACCCAGGCGCCCCAATAATATCTTATTTTTGTTTTGATTTGTATTTCCCTGATGATGAGTAATGTTGATCATCTTTTCATGCTTCTGTTGGCCATCAAGGTGTCTTGTTGGGAAAAATGTCTGTTCATGTATTCTGTCCATTTCTTAACTGATTATTTGTTTTTTGGGTGTTGAATTTGATAAATTCTTTATAGATTTTGGATACTAACACTTTATCATATATGTCATTTTCAAATATGTTTTACTATTCCATAGGTTGCATTTTAGTTTTGTTCATTGTTTCCTTACTTGTGTAGAAGATTTTTATCTTGATAAATTCCCAATAGTTCATTTTTTATTTTGTTTCTCTTGCCTCTGACGATGTGTCTAGTAAGAGATTGCTAAGGCCAAGGTCAAACAGGTTACTGTATGTGATTTCCTCTAGGATTTTGATGGTTTCCTGTCTTACATATTGGTCTTTCATTCATTTTGAATTTATTTTTGTGTATGCTGCAAGAAGGTGGTCCAGTTTCATTCTTCTGCATGTTGCTTTCCAGTTTTCCCAACACCATTTGTTAAAGAGAGTGTCCTTTTCCCACTGGATATTTTTTCCTGCTTTATCAAAGATAAGTTGACCATATAGTAGTTGGTCCATTACTGGGTTTTCTATTTTGTTCCATCGAGCTATGTATCTGTTTTTGTGCCAGTACCATACTTTTTTGATGACTACAGCTTTGTAATATAGTTTGATGTCTGGAATCGTGATGTCTCCTGTTTTTCTTTTCTTTTTCAGGATTGCTTGTCTACTTGGGGTCTTTTGTGCTTCTATACAAATTTTATGTTTGTTCTAGTTTTGTGAAAAATGCTGTCAGTATTTTTTAAGATATATTTGCCAGAGAGAGAGAGAGAGAGAGAATGAGCAGGATGGACAAAGGGAGAGAAAATTGGCAGCAGAATCCACATTGAGTGCAGAGCCTGACTTAGGGCTTGATCCCCGGTCCCTGAGATCATGATTTAAGCTTAAAGCAAGAGTCTAACACTTAACCAACTGAGCTACCCAAGCGTCCCAACTGATTTTGGTATTTTGATAGGAATTGCATTAAATGCGTAGATTGTTATGGGTTGTATACAC
>NC_081575.1:55834071-55845634 GCF_022355385.1 Mustela nigripes | reverse complement strand
GCTTTATATATATAGATGCTCCCTAGTGTGGGCATAAATATTTACAATTGTTAGAACATCTTGTTGGCTAGACATGTTTGTAATGATATAATGTCTTTCTTCATCTCTTGTTATTGTCTTTCTTTTAAAGTTCAGTTTGTTTAATATAAGTATTGTTATTCTGGCTTTCTTTTGATGTCCATTAGTATGTTAAATGTTTTCATCACCTCACTTTCAATCTACAGATGTCTTTAGGTCTAGAATGAGTCTCTTGTAGGCAGCATACTCATGGGTCTTGTGTGTGTGTGTGTGTTTAATCTATCTGGGTACCCTATGTCTTTTGATTAAAACATTTAGTCCATTGACATTCAGATTAATTATTGACAGGTATGTATTTTGTGCAATTTTATTACTTGTTTTATTTTTGTTTCTAGAGATTTTCTCTGTTCCTTTCTTGTTTTTTTTTTCACTTTTCATCTTTTCTTTCCACTCTATTAGTCCCCTTTAATATTTCTTGCAGGTATGGTTTAGAGTTTTTAAATTCCTTTAGTTGTTGTTTGTATGGGAAACTCTTTATCTCTCCTATCTGAATGATACTCTTTATAGATAGAATATTCTTGGCTTCAGATTTTTCCCATTCTGCACTTTAAATATATCATGCAACTTTCTTCTGGCTTTCCAGATTTCCCCCCCACCCAGGTAGTCTTTACTATTTTTTTTTTTATTTCTTTTCAGTGTTCCAGATTTCTGTTAAGAAATCTGCACTTAGCCTTATGTGCCTTCCCTTATATGTTAAGGACTTATTTTCTCTTGCTGCTTTTAATATTTTTCTTTATCACTATATTTTGCAAATGTAATAATAATATATCTTGCTGATGGCCTTCTTTTGTTGATTTTGATAGGAATTCTCTGTGCCTTCTGGATCTGGATGTCTGTTTCCTCCCCCAGACTGGAGAAGTCATCAGCTATTATTTCCTCAAATACATTTTCTGTCCTCTTTTCTCTATCTTCTTCTCCTGAGACTCTTAATAGTATGAATGTTATTACAACTGATGGAGTCATTGAATTTCATAAGTCTATTCTTGTGTTTTACAATTATTCTTTCTTTTTTTCTTCATTGTCATTATTTTCCATTATTTTGTCTTCTATAGCACTTATTTTTTCTTCTGCTTCTTCCAGTCTTGTATACCTTGCATCAAGCTTGTGTCCAGTTTCATTTATTGCACTCATCATCTATGACTGATTTTGTAGCCCTTTTATCCCTGTGGTAAGAGTCTCCCTATAGTCTTCCATTCTTTTCTCTAACCCAGATGGTATCCTTGATTGTTGCTTTAAATTCTCCATCAGGCTTGTAACTCCTATCTTTTTCATTTAGAACTCAGGCCATGACCTTATCTTGTTCATTTGGAGTGAATTTCTCCATCTTTGCATTTTTCTAAGTCTTTACCTTCTTCTCTGTGTTGGAAAAGCCCATAATATTCCCTCCTTCTGAGAGTAATGATTTTATGAAGAGATCATATATTGTCCAAAGCCCGGGACTTCAGGGAGTGTCTCTGATGTGTGTTGCATGTGCTCTGATGTTGTGTTTTGGCTGCTGTTTTAGGTTAATTTTCTGCAGAGTCTCTCCTTGTCTCCTGTAGGCAATATTTGGTCCTAGGCCAGAATGTGGTGAGGTTTTTGTTTATTTGTTTGTTTGTTTTGTTTTTAATGTAAGCAATCTCTATATCCAATGTAAGCCTAACTCATGATCCCAAGATCAAGAGCTGGATTATCTACCGTCTGAGCCAGTCAGCCCCCCCCCCCCCGTGATGGGTTTTACATAGGTGTGCTTCAGTGTGCTTGTTAAATGAGTCCTAATAGTACTTGTACTAGAACTAAAACCCTTCAGAACTTTTTGGTTGGAGACATGGTGTAGGCATGGGTTTCTTCTGGTTTTCTGTTGAAGGGACCCATTGCTATGATACTGAAGCAAACATGACTGAGGACAGTCCAGCCAGAGCGCAAGGGTGTGGGACGTACCATAAGCAGATTGGAAAGCCAATGTCTGGGCTGAACTGCTTGTTACACATGGTTTTGTGTTTATGCTGAGGGCTAGGGGAGAGAATTAGCACCAGGCACCTCCTTTATCCCTGGATAGGTGTGTCTGTATGCTGCCTCTCAGGGAAGCATTAGTGAAGAGCAAATATTTTCCCCCTCCTCTACCATGTTCCCCAGGTGTTCTTCAGATTCCCATTTCCATGCCTCCAGGTCATTTGCCTGCCTTCTTTTAAGGACTAGGTCAATGCCTTCAGGGTTCTATCTGAGCCAAGCTCCCCAACCTTTATTTTTTTAATGAATTAACTTATTTTATTAACATATAATATATTATTTGTTTCAGGAATACAGGTCTGTGATTCATAAGTCTTACATAATTCACAGTGCTCACCATGGCACATACCCTCTGCACTGTCCATCATTCAGCTTTCCCATCCCTTCATTCCAGCAACCCTCAGTTTGTTTCCTGAGATTAAGAGTCTCTTATGGTTTGTCTCCCTCTCTGGTTGGTCTCCATATTTTCCTCTCTTGCCCTATGATCCTCTGCCTTGTTTCTCAAATTCTACATATCAGTGAGATCATATGATGGTTGTCTTTCTCTGATTGACTTATTTTGCTTAGTATAACACCCTTTAGTTCCATCTGCATCACTGCAAATGTCAAGATTTCAATTTTTTGATGGCTGCGTAATATTATATTGTGTATATATACCACTACTTTACCTGCTCATCTGGTGTTGAACACCTAGGCTTTTTCTGTAGTTTGGCTATTTTGGACATTGCCGCTATAGACATTGGGATGCACACGCCCCTTCAGACCACTACATTTATATCGTTGGGGTAAATACCAAGTAGTTCAATTGCTGGGTCATAGGGGAGCTCTATTTTCAACTTTCTGAGGAACCTCCATACTGTTTACCAGAATGGCTGCACCAGCTTGTACTCCCACCAGCAGTGTAGGAGGGTTACCCTTTCTTTGCACCCTCACCAACATCTGTCCTTTCCTGACGTGTTGATTTTAGCCATTCTGACTGGTGTTGGATGGTATCTCATTGTGATTTTTATTTGTATTTCCCTGATGCTGAGTGATGTTGAGCACTTTTCCTGTGTCTGTTGGCCATTTGGATGTCTTCTTTGGAGAAATGTCTGTTCATATCTTCTGCCCATTTCTTGATTGGATTATTTGTTCTTTGGGTGTTGAGTTTCATATTGATTTTGGATAGATTTTGGATACTAGCCCTTTTTCTATTATGTCATTTGTAAATATCTTCTCCCACTCTGTCAGCTGTCTTTTGGTTTTGATGACTGTTTCCTTTGCTGTGCAAAATATTTTTATCTTGATGAAGTCCTAATAGTCCATTTTTGCCATTGCTTCCTTTGTCTTTGGTGATGTATCTAGGGAGAAGTTGCTGCAGATGAGGTTAAAGATGTTACTGCCTGTGTTCTCTCCAAGGATTTTGATGGATTCCTGTCTCAGATTTAGGTTTTTCATCCATTTTGAATCTATTTTTGTGTATGGTGTAAGGAAATCATCCAATTTCATTCTTGCATGTTGTTGTCCAATTTTCCCAACAACAGTTGTTGAAGAGACTGTATTTTTTCCATTGGACATTCTTTCCTGCTTTGTCGATGATTAGTTGGCCATAAGAGTTGAAGGTATTTTTCTGGGCTCTCTATTCTGTTTCATTCATCTATGTGTCTATTTTTATGTCAGTACCATACTGCCTTGATGATTACAGTAACAAATGTAGGAGCTGGTTTTTTGAAAGAATTAATAAGAATGATAAACCCCTGGACAGACCTATCAAAAAGTAAAGAGAAAGGACACAAATAAATTAAATCATGAATGAAAGGAGAGATTGCAACCAACTCCCAAGAAACACAATTAGAAGAACATATTATAAGCAATGATATGCCAACAAATTAAGACAATCTGGAAAAAACTAGTGCATTCCTAGAGATGTATAATCCACCAAAACTGAACCAGGAAGAAATAGAAAACATGAATAGACCCATAACCAGCAAGGAAATTAAGTAATAATCAAAAATCTCCCAACAAACAAGATCCCAGGACCAAATTTCTTCCCAGGGGTATTCTACCAAACATTGAATGAATACCTATTCTTCCGGAACTGCCCCCCCCCCAAAAAAAAAATAGAAAGGAAACTTCCAAACTCATTTTATGAGACCAGCATTACCTTGATCCCCAAACCAGACAAAGACCCCATCAAAAAGGAGAATTACAGACCAATATCCCTGATGAACATGGATGCAAAAATTCTCACCAAAATACTAGCCAGCAAGATCCAACAGAACATTAAAAGAATGATTTGCCATGACCAAGTGGGATTTAATCCTGGGCTTTCAGGGTGGTTCAACGTCCACAAATCCATCAATATTATACAATACATAGATAAAAGAAAGAACAAGAACCATATGGTACTCTCAAAAGGTGCAGATAAAGTATTTGACAAAGTACAGCATCCTTTCTTGATTAAAACTTTTCACAGTATATGGTAGAGAGTAAATACCTCAATACTGTAAATGTCATCTATGAAGAACCCACAGTGAATATCATTCTCAATGGGGCAAAACTGAGAGATTTTCCCCTGAGGTCAGGAACACAGCAGGGCTGCCACTATCACCACTGTTATTTAACATAGTACTTGAAGTTGCAGCCTCAGCAATCAGACAACAAAAAGAAATAAAAGGCATCATAATTGGCAAGAAGTCAAACTTTCACTCTTTGCAGATGATATGATACTTTATGTGGAAAACCCAAAGACTCTATCCCAAAACTGCTAGAATTCACACAGGAATTCGGCAAAGTGGCAGGGTATAAAATCAATGCACAGAAATCAGTTGCATTTCTATAGGCAAACAACAAGACAGAAGAAAGAAAAATTAAGGAGTCTATGCCATTTATACTTATACCCCAAACCATAAGATCCTAGGAATAAATCTAATCAAAGAGGCAAAGAATCTGTACTCAGAAAACTACAGAATACTCATGAAAGGAATCGATGAAGACAGAAACAAAAAAATTCCATGCGCATGGATTGAAAGAATGAATATTGTGAAAATGTCTACACTACCTAGAGCAATCTACACATTTAATGCAATCTCTATAAAAATACCATTGCCCCCAAATTACCGGAACTCATACAGCAATTCAGTAAAGTGGAAGGAAGCAAAATTAATGTACAGAAATCAGTTGCTTTCTTATACACTAACAAAGAAATATAGAAAGGGAAATTAGAGAATTGATTCCATTTACTATAGCATCAAGAACCATAAGATACTTTGTAATAAATCTAACCAAAGAGGTAAAGGATCGCTACCGAAGGAACTACAGAACACTCTTGAGAGGAATTGAAGAAGACACAAAAAAATGGGAAACCATTCCATGCTCATGGATCAGAAGAATAAACACTGTTAAAACGTCTATACTGTCCAGAGCAATCCATACTTTCAATGCCATCCTGATCAAAATTCCACCAGCATTTTTCAAAGTGCTGGAACAAACAATCCTAAAATTTGTATGAAACCAAAAGAGAACCCAAATTGTTAAGGAAATGTTAAAAAAGAAAAACAAAACTAAGGGCATCATGTTGCCTGATTTCCAGATTTACTACAAAACTGATCACCAAGACAGCCTGGGACAGGCACAAAAACAGACACATAGACGAATGGAACAGAGTAGAGAGCCCAGATATGGACCCACAGCTCTATGGTCAAATAATCTTTGACAAAGCAGGAGAAAATATTCAGTGGGAAAAAGACAATCTTTTCAATAAATGGTGCTGGGAAAATTGGACAGCTATGTATAGAAGAATGGAACATGACCATTCTGTTATACCATACACAAAGATAAACTTGAAATGGGTTAAAGACTTCAATGTGAGGTAGGAATCTATCAAAATCCTGGAGGAGAACATAGGCAGTAACCTCTTTGACATCGGCCACAGCAACTTCTTTCAAGACAAGTCTCCAAAGGCAAAGGAAACAAAAAAAAGCAAAAATGAACTTTTGAGGGGGGGGGTGGGAGAAGGGGGTGGGATTATGGACATTGGGGAGGGTATGTGCTTTGGTGAGTGCTGTGAAGTGTGTAAACCTGGTGATTCACAGACCTGTAACCCTGGGGATAAAAATATATGTTTATAAAAAATAAAATTTTTTTTAAAAAATTAATAAATTTATTGGAGAAAAAAATGAACTTTTGAGACTTCACCAAGATAAAAAGAGTCTGCACAACAAAGGAAGCAGTCAACAAAACAAAGAGGCAACTCACGGAATGGGAGAAGATATTCGCAAATGACACTACAGACAAAGGGCTGATATCCAAGATCTATAAAGAACTTCTCAAACTCAACACACACAAAACAGATAATCATGTCAAAAAATGGGCAGAAGCCATGAACAGACACTTTTCCAAAGAAGACATACAAATGGCTAACAGACACATGAAAAAAATGTTCATCATCACTAGCCATCAGGGAGATTCAAATCAAAACCACATTGAGATATCACCTTACACCAGTTAGAATGTCCAAAATTAACAAGGCAGGAAACAATGTGTGTTGGAGAGGATGTGCAGAATGGGAAACCCTCTTACACTGTTGGTGGGAATGCAAGTTGGTGCAGTCACTTTGGAAAACAGTGTGGAGATTCCTCGAGAAATTAAATATAGAGCTACCCTATGACCCTGCAATTGCACTACTGGGTATTTACCCCAAAGATACAAATGTAGTGAAAAGAATGGCTATCTGTACCCCAGTGCTCATAGTAGCAATGGCCAAGATGCCAAATTATGGAAAAAGCCAAGATGCTCTTCAACAGATGAATGGATAAAGAAGATATGGTCCATATATACAATGGAATATTATGCCTCCACCAGAAAGAATGAATACCCAAATTTTGTATCAGCATGGATGTAACTGGAGGAGATTATGCTGTGTGAAATAAGTCAAGCAGAGAGAGTCAATAATCATGCTCCACTTAGTTGTGGAGCATAAAGAATAACATGGAAGACATTGGGAGATGGAGAGAAGTGTGTGGGGAGAAATCGGAAGGGGAGACAAACCATGAGAGTCTGTAGGCTCTGAGAAACAAACTGAGGGTTTTGGAGGGGAGGGGGATGGGGGTTGGTTGAGACTGGTGGTAGGTATTAAGGAGGGCACATACTGCATGGAGCACTGGGTGTGGTGCATAAACAATAAATCTTGGAACCCTGAAAAAATTAAATTAAATTAAATTAAATTTTAAAAAATACCATCAACTTTTTTCACATAAATGGAACAAATAATCTTAAAATTTGTATGGAACCAGAAAAGCCCCCAAATAGCCTGAGGAATGTTGAAAAAGGCCTGCTGACCTTTAAAACTCCAGTCTTTGAGCCCTGCTGAATGCAAGAACCATTGAAGATCAGTCCCTCTCCTTCCCCCAGCCAAAGGCTTTGGGGAAATAACTTCCTTGTGCATTTCCCCTCTATGCTCCTCTCTCTCTCCCTCTTTCTCTCCCTCTTTCTTTCTCTCTCCTTTTTCTCCACAATCTCCCCTCCACAGCACCTTTTCTTCATTAAGCTATATATCTGCACTTTCTATCTTCTTCAATGTGGCTTATTCTCCCTTTAGTTGTGGAGTTTTTTTCTGTAAGTCTTCAGGTTGATATTGGGCTGTTTAGAATGATTTGATAATTATCTAGATATGTTCATTGGACAAGGTGATCCTAAGGTCCTCCTATTTGTCTTCCCTCTTCTCGCCCTCCTCCACTGCATATTCTTGACTCCTTTGTCAAATATTATTTCACTTTAAATTCATGGGCTTATTGATGGGCTCTCTATTCTGTTACATTGATCTATGTATCTGTTTTTATACTAATAGCATACTGTTTTGACCAGTATAAATTATAATATAGTTTGAAATCAAGAGATGTGATGCTTCTAGCTTTATTCATCTTTCACAAGCATGCCTTAACTATTCAGGGAGTTTTGTGAATACTTACAAATATAGATTTTTTTTTCTTTCTGTGAATGGTGCCATTGGAGTTTTGACAAGGATTGCATTAAATCTGTATGTCACTTTAGTAGTATGGGCATTTTAATGATATTTTGTAATTTTTTTTCACTCATTGAACTTAGCATAAAGTGATTATATTAAAATGGTCCTTCTGTAAATACTCTTTTTAGAACTAAAGGAAAATAATATATCATTATTTTTCCCTTTCTTCTTTAACTTTCTCCTTTAACTAAAGCCAGCTCAACAACAGTTGAACTAAAGTAATCATGGTATAGTTCTATTTAACACCATTTTCTTTGGTTAAATTCAATTTTTTATTTCATTAAAAAAACAGGATTATATTCTGCAATTCTGTCACAAGGCTTTAAAGTACTGTACTGGTTGATCAGAGGAGTGTCTGGGTAGCTCAGTCAGTTAAGCGTCTGACTCTTGATTTCAGCTCAGGTCATGATCTCAGGGTTGTGAAATCCAGCTATGCACTGAGCTTACACTGGGTATGTAGCCTGCTTAACATTTTCTCGCTCTTCCCCTCTCCCACTGCCCCTCCTCCTCACTCTCTAAAAAAATAAACAAATACTGGCTGATCACAAATATTTCTTTCCAGAGAGGACAGTTACTTATACATAAATAGTTAATATTCAAGAATGTATCCCATCTGAACTAAGTATGCTTATTTCTTCAAAATCTTGGGCATGCATAAGATTTACTATTCGGGTTTGACCCATGTAAAACATTAATCAGGGGGATGCTTCCCATTTTAAAAGGGATTTTATTCATTTATTTATTTAAGAGAGTGAACGAGAGAGAGAGCGCACACAAGAGAGGGGAGAGGCAGAGGAAGAAAGACAATCTCAAGAAGACTACACACTGAACATAAAACCAAACGTGGGGCTCAATCCCAGGACTCTGAGATCATGACATGAGCTGAAATCAAGAGTTGGATGATCAACTGACTGAGCCACCCAGGTGCCCCAAGAAGATTATCTTAAAATATAGCTGTCTTAATAATAGGGTTAGCTATTTGATACTACACTTTCAATGTAGATTCCACTTACCCTATATTCCACTAGTATTTTAGGTTCTTTTTAAAGATGGGAACATAAAAATTATCTCAAACTTTTTCAGGGGATTTTTTTCCCACAAACAATGACCACAGATTGATAAATGAAATAATAGATGCAAAACACTGAACAAAGAAACAGACACACAGTACATTCTCAGAAATATCCGTTACTCTATTTTTTTCTCTTTCATTCTTTAATGAAGAGCCATTACTCCATTGTATAAACAATTACTATCTATATCCATAAATGAAATTAAATAAATACATTTAAAGTGATATGTTAAGGAGAATAGATTATCAAAATGAGTCCAAGTAAAAATACTTTCTTTTTCCTAATTCATTCTCTCCCTTCTCTTTTAAATGCATTTCCATATGGGGCATTTGGGTGGCTCAGTTGGTTAAGCATCTGCCTTCTACATGGGTCATGATCCTGGTGTCCTGAGATCGAGCCCCATGTCAGATTCCCTGCTCAGTGGAGAGCCTAACTCTTCCTCTCCCTCATCTTGTTCTCATACTCTCTCTCATGAAAGAATAAAATCTTCAAAAAAAAAAAAAGGAACAAAAGATGGTGTAATGATTAAAAAAAATAAATAATAAGTATATTTTCATACTAATAAGGAGATGGTAATATAAAATGAGGCTGTGTTTTCTGAGTGACATTCAGATTAAAACAACAGCACAGCATTTGACTAAATTTTTTTCCTCTTTCAAATGCACAGGGTTAAGAATATAAATTCTTAGCATTTTTAAGAGTTTTAGGTGTATAATTATGTATTGAGGTCCTGAAATTTTCATAGACCTACCACCTAACTCTAATACTTTAGTGTCTGCACTCAGCTCCATTTGACAATAATTGGACTAAATCTAACTCTTTCTGTGTTATATTTCTAGTGTACACTTTCAGAGAATAAACACATAATGATCTGAAATAAATGGGGCTTTGCTGATTTAAGCACAACAGTCAGTTTTGTAAGGTAGAAAAAATAAAAACTTAAATCCTAAAAGACTCTTATATAAAACTTTATACATTTTCTACTAATGGGAGGAACTGTACACTTACTTCAGTGCATTTTATAAGAAAATTCAGAACAATTATGAGAAAAAGTCTAGAACCAGGGGTTTCAGGTAAATCAGTTAGAATAACACAAGTCATGGAACACTGAAAAGAAATATAAAAAAAAATTAAAAAAAGAACACAAGACAAACAAGCAAAAGAAAACCATTTTAATTAAATCATTATGGTGGGTTTTGTAGTGATGAAATAATAATTTTATATATGTGTATATATATATGTATATATATATATATATATATATATATATATATATATATAAATTATATAAAACACTTCCAAAATGCATAATGCTTTCCATATGGGGTTGGTGGGTTATTTGAAAAACTGTCTGAGAATAGAGATTTCATTTTGCAAATAGTTGCAACATTCTTAGGAAAAGATGTCATTTTCCTGAGCTTTGTAAATTTAAAAATTTTACTTTGTCAGTCTACACACTGTCTTATTATCCCAAGTTTACTGACAAAGTATTTCTTTATGTATCTTCTAATTATGTGAAAAAAGGCTTTAGTGATTTTTCAGAAATGAGCATACTTTATTGACACTGGATTTCTTTGTTCAACTTGCTTGCTTAAAATATTACTAAATTCAGGAGGTTGGAGTCAAGATGGTGGAGAAGTAGCAGGCTGAGGCTACATCAAGTAACAGGAGATTAGTTAGATAGCTAATCTAAACATTGCAAACACCTACAAATCCAACGAGAGATCAAAGGGAAGAACAGCAATTCTAGAAACAGAAAATCAACCACTTTATGAAAGGTAGGACTGGTGGAGAAATGAATCCAAAGAGATGGGAAGAAAGACTGTGGGGGGAGGGGCTGGCTCCTGGCAAGTAGCAGAGCAACGGAGCACAAAATTGGGACTTTTAAAAGTCTGTTCCACTGAGGGATATCGCTCCAGAAGCTAAACCGGGGTGAAGCCCACGTGGGGTCAGCATGGCCCCAGGTCCCGCAGGGTTACAGAAGGATCAGGGGTGTCTGAGTGTTGCAGAGGTTGCAGGTATTAGAATGGGGAAGCCAGATACAGAGACAGAGCCAAGGAGTGAGCTTTCAGCTCGGGGTTACCTTGAACCAGTTGCAGCCTGGTTGAGCTCGGAGCATGGCCAGAGGCCAGGGAGACAGGAGTTATTGGGCACTATTCTCTGAAGGCGCACTGAGGAGTGGGCCCCCAAGCTATCAGCTCCTCTGGGCCGGAGACTGGGAGGCTGCCATTTTCATTCCCATCCTCCAGAACTCTACGGAAGGCGTTCAGGGAATTGGTTCACTCCCTAAAGTGAACCCGAGCTGATTACTTAGCCCGGCCCCTGGTAAGGGCGGTGCAATTCCACCTAGAGCAGACACTTGAGAATCACTACAATAGGCCCCATCCCCAGAAGATCAACAAGAAATCCAGCCAGGACC
>NC_081575.1:55786679-55814071 GCF_022355385.1 Mustela nigripes | reverse complement strand
GTTGCTACAAAAGTTGGGTATTCATCCTTTCTGATGCAGACATAATAATCCATAGCGTATATGGACCATATCTTCCTTATCCATTCGTCTGTTGAATGGCATCTTGGTTCTTTCCACAGTTTGGCAACCATGGCCATTGCTGCTATAAACATTGGGGTACAGATGGCCCTTCTTTTCACTACCTCTGTATCTTTGGGGTAAATACCCAGTAGTGCAATGGCAGGGTCATAGGGAAGCTCTATTTTTAATTTCTTGAGGAATTTCCACACTGTTCTCCAAAGTGGCTGCAACAAGTTGCATTCCCACTAGCAGCGTAAGAGAGTTCCCCTTTCTCCACATCCCCTCCAACACATGTTGTTTCTTGTCTTGCTAATTTATGCCATTCTAACTGGTGTAAAGTGATATCTCAATGTGGTTTTAATTTGAATCTCTCTGAGGGATAGTGATGATGAACATTGTTTCATGTGTCTGATAGCCATTTGTATGTCTTCATTGGAGAAGTGTCTGTTCATTTCTTCTGCCCATTTTTTTTATATGATTGTCTGTTTTGTGTGTTTTGAGTTTGAAGAGTTCTTAATACATCCTGGATATAAACTTTTGTCTGTACTGTCATTTGCAAATATTTTCTCCCATTCCGTGGGTTGCCTTTTTGTTTTGTTGACTGTTTCCTTTACTGCATAGAAGCTTTTGATCTTGATGAAGTCCCAAAAGTTCATCTTCACTTTTGTTTCCTTTGCCTTTGGAGACAGATCTTGAAAGATGTTGCTGTGGCTGATATCGAAGAGGTTACTGCCTATATTCTCCTCTACGATTCTGATGGATTCCTGTCTCACGTTGAGGTCTTTTACCCATTTCGAGTTTATCTTTGTGTATGGTGTAAGAGAATGGTCGAGTTTCATTCTTCTACAAATAGCTGTCCAGTTTTCCCAGCACCATTTATTGAGGAGACTTTTTTCCACTGTATATTTTTTCCTGTTTTGTTGAAGATTAATTGACTATAGAGTTGAAGGTCCATATCTTGGCTCTCTACTCTGTTTCACTGGTCTATGTGTCTGTTTTTATGCCAGTACCATGCTGTCATGGTGATCACAGCTTTGTAGTAAAGCTTGAAATCAGGTAAAGTGATGCCCCCAGTTTTTTTTTTTTTCCACCATTTCCTTAGCGATTTGGGGTCTCTTCTGATTCCATACAAATTTTAGGATCATTTGCTCCAGCTCTTTGAAATATACCGATGGAATTTTTATCGGAATGGCATTAAAAGTATAGATTGCTCTAGGCAGTATAGATATTTTAACAATGTTTATTCCTCCTGTCCAAGAACATGGTATGATGTTCCATCTTTTTGTGTCTTCTTCAATTTCTGTCATGTGTGTTGTGTAGTTTCTCGAGTACAGATCCTTTACTTCTTTGGTTAGGTTTATTCCCAGGTATCTTATGGTTCTAGGTGCTATATATAGTATAGCATTTATATATAGTAAATGGAATCGATTCTCTAATTTCCCTTTCTGTATTTTCATTGTTAGTGTATAAGAAAGCAATTGATTTCTGTACATTGACTTTGTATCCTGCTACATTGCTGAATTGTTGTATGAGTTCTATTAGTTTGGGGGTGGAGACTTTTGGGTTTTCTATATAAAGAATCATGTCATCTGTGAAAAGAGAGAGTTTGACTTCTTCATTGCCAATGTGGATACATTTTATTTCTCTTTGTTGTCTGATTGTTGTTGCTAGGACTTCTAACACTATGTTGAACAAGAGTGGTGAGAATGGGCATCCTTGTCATAATTCTGATCTCAACAGCAAGGCTGCAAGCTTTTTCCCTTTGAGGGTGATATTTGCTGTGGGTCTTTTAGAGATAGATTTATGAAATTCAGGAATGTTCCCTCTATCCCTATACTTTGAATCGTTTTAATCAGGAACGGATGCTGGATTTTGTCAAATGCTTTTTTTTCATCAATTGAGAGGACCATGTGGTTCTTCTCTCTTCTCTTATTAATTTGTTCTATCACATTGATTGATTTGTGAATGTTGAACCATCCTTGTAGCCCAGGAATGAATCCCACCTGGTCATGGTGGATAATCTTTTTAATGTGTTTTTGGATCTTGTTTGCTAGGAATTGTTGAGAATCAACATCCATATTCACCATTGATATTGGTCTGAAATTCTCCTTTTTGGAAGGGTCTTTGCCTAGTTTGGCGATCAAGATAATGCTGGCTTCATAGAAGGAGTCTGGAAATTTTCCTTCTGCTTCAATTTTTTGAAACAGCTTCAGGAGAATAGGTGTTATTTCTTCTTTGAAAGTTTGATAGAATTCCCCAGGGAATCCATCAGGTCCTGGGCTCTTGTGTTTTTGAAGGTTTTTGATCACTGATTCAATCTCATTACTAGATATCAGTCTATTCAGGTTGTTAATTTCTTCCTGGTTCAATTTTGGGAGTTTATAGTTTTCTAGGAATATATCCATTACATCTAGGTTGCTTAGCTTATTGGTATATAACTGTTGATAATAACTTCTGATGATTGTTTCTACTTCCTTGGTGTTAGTTGTGATCTCTCCCTTTTCATTCATAATTTTATGAATTTGAGCTTTCTCTCTTTTCTTTTGGATTAGTGTGGCCAATGGTTTATCGATCTTATGGATTCTTTCAAAAATCAGCTTCTAGTTTCATTGATACATTCTATTGTATCTCTAGTTCCTACCTCATTGATCTCAGCTCTAATCTTGATGATTTCCCTTCTTCTGTGTGGCGTTGGTTTGATTTGTTGTTGATTCTCCAGTTCTTTAAGGTGTAGAAAGAGCTGGTGTGTTCTGGATTTTTCATTTTTTTTTGAGGGAGGCTTGGATGGCTATGTATTTCTGCCTTAGGCCCTCCTTTGCTGTATCCCATAGGTTTTGGACCGAAGTGTCTTCATTCTCATTGGTTTCCATGAATTGTTTCAGTTCTTCTTTGATCTCCTGGTTGATCCAAGCATTCTTAAGCAAGGTGTTCTTTAACTTCCAGGTGTTTGAGTTCCTTCCGAACTTTTCCTTGTGATTGAGCTCCAGTTTCAAAGCATTGTGGTCTGAGAATGTGCAGGGAATAATCTCAGTCTTTTGGTATCAGTTGAGTCCTGATTTGTGATCCAGTGTGTGGTCTATTCTGGAGAAGGTTCCATGTGCACTTGAGAAGAATGAGTATTCTGTTGTTTTAGGGTGGAATGTTCTGTATATATCTATGAGGTCCATCTGGTCCAATATGTCATTCAATGCTCTTGTTTCTTTATTGATTTTCTGCTTTGATCATCTATTTCTGAAAGAGATGTGTTAAGGTCTCCTACTATTAATGTATTTATATCAATATGACTCTTTACCTTGATTAATAGTTTTCTTATGTAATTGGCTGCTCCCATATTGGGACCATAGATATTTAAAATTGTTAGATCATCTTGGTGGATAGTCCCTTTAAGAATGATGTAGTGTCCTTCTGGATCTCTTACTACAGTCTTTAGTTTAAAATCTAATTTGTCTGATATGAGAATCACTACCCCAGCCTTCATTTGAGGCCCATTGGCATGAAAAATTCTTCTTCATCCCTTCACTTTCAGTCTGGGTGTATGTTTAGGTTCAAAATGGGTCTCTTGTAGGCGACATATGGATGGGTCCTGTCATTTTATCCAAGCTGCAACCCTGTGCCATTTTATGGGTGCATTTAGGTCATTCACATTGAGAATGATTATTGATAGTTCCGTTTTTATTGACATCAAGTTACCTTTGAAGTCTTTCTTTCTTTAGATTGTCTCTATATTTCTGTTCAATGCTATTCTTAGGATTTTTCTTCTTTTATAGAACCCCCGTTAATATTTCCTGCAGTATTGTCTTGGTGGTTGCATAGTCTTTTAAGCCTTGTCGGTCTTGGAAACTCTCTCTCTCCATGCATTTTGAATGTCAGTCTTGCTGGATAAAGTATTCTTGGCTGCATGTTCTTCTCATTTAGTGCCCTGAATATATCTTGCCAGCCCTTTCTGGCTTGCCAGGTCTCTGTGGACAGGTCTGACGTTATTCTGATGGGCTTTCCTTTGTAAGTAAGGAGCCTCTTTGTCCTAGCGGCTTTCAAGAGATTATATCTACAATTATGATTCCTCAATATGAGTATCAGGTGCCTTGATGTTTTTCTGGGATCTATAGTCTTGGTTGGAGACCGTTCGGCCTCTAGTTTATGAACGCTGGTTCCATTTGCGAGACTGGGAAAATTTTCATGAAGAACTTGTTCCACTCTATCTTCTAGACTTCTTTCTTTCTTCTTCCCTTCAGGGACTCCAATAATTTTGACATTGGAACATTTCATGGCATCATTTATTTCCCTAATCCTGTTTTTGTGGCTTCTAAGCTTTTTGTTCCAGGCTTCCTCCCAATCCTTTCTCTCTGTTTTTCCTCCATGTCACTAATTCTATCTTCTGTCTCAGTTTCCCTAGCCTTGAGAGAATTTAGATTAAATTGGAACTCATTGAGAGCATTGTAAACCTCAGCCCTGGTAGCTTTCATCTCTGCACTGTGAACATCATCTCTGGTCACTTTCAGTTCTGCCCTAATCAATTCCGTTTGGTCATCCATGGCTTTCTCCAACCTAGCTATTGCCTGGATAATTGTTAGCCTGAATTTCCTTTCTGACATATTGTCTATGTTGATAGCCATTAGCTCTGTTGCCAAAGCCCATCCTCTGTTTTTGTTCTGTTGGACATTCCTCCTCCTGGTTATTTTGGTGAGAGATGGCTGAATGGATGTAGCTGGATATATTGTCCGTGGTGCAGTGAAGGTGCACCCTGGAATGCTTCTGCCCACTGGCATCTTCTGCTCCTGTAGAGATCCAGACGTGTATAATTGTGATCTCAGGCTGATTTTGTGGGTGATCGGAGTTCTTTGGAAGGTAATCAGCTCACTTTAGGGTACAGGTTGAAAGCGTGCCTCCTCCTAGTTCCCCACCATCTTGTCTCTCCGGGAATAATCCCAATCTAAAAGATCGTGCTCCTCACTCTTTAGTGCACCATCAAAAAGTAGTCAATCACTCTTGTTTTCCTGGTTTCCATCTGCACTCTGTTCACCCAGCTTGTGACCAAGTGTTCTTTTCTTAGGACTGTGACACCATTTTAAATCTCCAAACTTACAGACTCCTGCAGCACACACCCCAATTGCTCCTCCCATGGGAGGGAGGGGATCTTGCCAATATTCTGCCTCTTGCTGGGCCTGTGCTAAGAGAATGGTTGCCAGACTATGTTGCAATTCAGTTTATGGCAACACCAAGCTGAAATCCCTCTTCTCAGCTCTGTGCTGGCTTCCCTGCTCTGATGCTTGGGAACTTTTCTGCCCTCAGCCACCCCAGTTCTTTCTGTGACCCCAGGAATCCTGAGACCACACATTCCCACTAGTATTCTGTCCTGCTTTGACACCTGAGCACCTTTCAGGCAGGGACATCCCTCACCAGAGCAGACTTCTAAAAGTCCTGATTTTGTGCTCTTCTGCTATATCACTTTCTGGTAGCCAGTTTATGGAGACTTCCTCCCCCCATCTTTATCTTGCAGTATTTTGCTTCAGATTCACTTCTCTGTACCTCCTATATTGCAAAATTGGTTACTTTTGCATTTACAGAATTGCAGAAATTTTTTTCTTAGGTGTTCAGAATGATTTGATAGCTATCTACCTGAATTCCAGGGACCAGATGAAACAAGAGTCCCCTACTCTGCCATATTCCTCCTACCATGCATATTACTCTTTTCAACATGCCACAAAGGGCCCTTTTGGAAGTTATCTTGGCAATACATTATGATCTCCTTTCTCTATTAAAGTAGTCAGGAATTTACATTTAGGTCCATGTTTTATCTCAAAAATTTTCATGGCATTTTCAGGTATAAAATGGCACTAAAATCAGAGAAAAGAGATTTGATATGGCCCTTTTTTGCATTCTAAATATCTAATAACTAATTAAATTTGTATTTTAACCTTAATGCTTCTCAAAATCCTTAAACGTTGGACATTTGTTCAAGTTGTGACTCATCCATTCCTCGACCCCCTCCCATTTTATACTTACTTAAGAGCTAGACAATTTTTTTGTTGTTGTTGTTAGACAGTCACTAGCACCATCTACTGTTTGGATTTGGAACTATCTTTAAATATTTAAAATTTTTGTTCCAAAAATATACCCAGTGAAAAAAAAAAGTTTCAATATAATTGCTAGAGATTTGGAATTTATAATGATTGGAAGTGATTTGCAATTTACCATAGACTATTCTAATAGAATAGAAATAATATTCAAATAGAATGGAAAATTTTAAATAGTAAGGAGAGTATAAGGTTTGGGGTCTGGATTCATTAACACACACACACATACACACACACAGGAAAACTTTTATTTAGATATAAGTGGTTACACACAAATAAACCACTAATAAAATTTATTATTTGTGGGGATCCAAAGGAAAAGGATAAAATCATATTAACCAAAACCATGTGTATGTAATTTTCTGAAATGGTTTAAAGGTTCTGGGATTTCATGGCTCAGTAAAAATGTTTTTATTTTGTTTTGTTTTGTTTTTGTTGTTATTGTTTTAGTTATATTAATCAACATAAGGTTGTCAACTTTTAACTTTTCTTATTAAGATCATTATAATTATAATTGACTATTATTTTCATATCATGAATATAAGAAGTGATAGAATTTTAAAACAAAAACAGCCCACTTAAAAGTGTAATCTGGGGGGCACCTTGGTGGCTCAGTGGGTTAAAGCCTCTGCCTTCAGCTCAGGTCATGATCCTAGAATCCTGGGATCAAGCCCCGCATCAGGCTTTCTGCTCTGCGGGGATACTGCTTCCCCCTCTCTCTCTGCCTGCTTCTCTGCAAACTTGTGATCTCTGCCTGTCAAATAAACAAATAAAATCTTTTTTAAAAAAAGTGTAATATGGTAGCATTAGGAAATTCTCTGAATATTGTCCTTATTTTTCTCATTTTGTTGACTGGCACTGGTCAAATAATAAACTTCTATTTGGAAGCAACCATTATATGGCATCCCAGACAAATATCAAATAATAAATTGCAAGAAGAGAAAAGAGTCAGTCTACAATATTTTATAGACGTTGTAAGAGAACTTTCACACTCTAATATTGGGAAGAGTGATTACTTTGCTTTCATGATATTTTCCCCCCTGGCACTTAGGAAGTTTATCATTAAACAGATCTAGCAGTACATAATAAAAACAAATGTTAAACAATCAATAAAATTAAAATGCAGCAAGTTGAATAGAAGAAAATATTTGCAAATCACATATCTGATAAGGGGTTAATATCCAAAATATATTTAAAAACTCATACAACTGAACAGCAAAAATATAAAAAATGTATAATTTAAAAATGGGCAGAGGATCCAAATACACACTTTTCCAAAGAAGACATTCAGGTGGCCAACAGGTACATGAAGATGCTCAACATCACTAATCATCAGGGAAATGAAAATCAAAACTACAATGACATATCATTTCACACCTGTTTGAATGGCTATTACCAAAATGACAAGAAATAACAAGCATTGGTAAGGATGGAGAAGAGGGAATCCTTGTTCATTGTTGGTAGGAAAGTAAATTGGTGAAGCCACTATAGAAAACAATATGAAGGTTCCTCAAAAAGATTTTTTAAAATCATAAAAATATAATGTGAGGAACATGTGACTCTTCCTTTCACTTGAACACCTAGAGGCCATTATAGGGTTATTTGCTGGCTTAATTTTCAATATTGTTGTATCTTAGTGAATAGGGAAGCCTAAGATGAGGGAGAAAGATGAAGGAATGGCCAGTCAGTAAAACAGAACACACACACAACCTTTTTATTATTATTATTATTACAGTTGACACACAATGTTATATTAGTTACAGGTGTACAACATATGATTTTACAAGTTTATACATTATATTATGCTCACCATAAGTGTAGCTACACTTCGTCCCCATGTTGCTATTACAATATCATTTATTTACTGTGTTCCCTATTCTGTGCCTTTTATTCCCATGACTTATTTATTCCATAACTGGAAGCCTATATTTCACTACTCCCCTTCACCTGTTTTACCCTTATGCCATCTCCCCTCCCCTTTGGAAATGATCAGTTTGCTCTGTTTATAAGTCTGATTCTGCTTTTTTTGTGCTCATTTTTTGAATTTTAGTTTCCACTTATGAGTAAAATCATATTGAATTTGTTTTCTCAATCTTATTTCACTTAGCATAATACCCTCTAGGTCTATCCATGTTATCTCAAGTGGCACAATCTTGTCCCTTTTAGGACTGTGTAATATCTCATTCTATGTATATACCATTTCTTCCTCATTAATTTGTCTATTGTTGGATACTTGGGTTTCTTCCATTTCTTGGATATTCTAAATAATGTTGCAATAAAACAGTGGTCCATATATCTTTTTAAATTAGAGTTTTCATTTTCTTTGGGTACATACACAATAGTGGAATCATTGGTTTATATGGTATTTCTATTTTAAATTCTTGGAGGAACCTTTCTACTGTTTTCCACAGTGACTATAGCAATTTACATTGGTACTAATTTAAACTGGTAAGTGTAAGAGTGTTCCTTTTTCTCCACATTTTTACTAACACTTGCTATTTCTTTTCTTTTTGATTTTAGCAATTTTAACAGGTGCAAGGTGATACCTCATTGTAGTTTTTATTTGCATTTTCCTGATGATTAGTTATGTTGGTTATCTTTTCATGAGAAGACAATATTATGTTTGCCATTTTATATGGGTGCTGTTTATAGAGCCCCAAAACAATTACAGTAGTAATAACAAAGATCACAGACCATGTATCACCATAACACATACAGTAATATCAAAAATGTTTGAAATATTAAGAGAATTACCAAAATGTGAAAAAAGACACGAAATGAGCAAATGTCTTTGGAAAAATTTTGTTGATAGACTTGTTCAACACAAGGTTGCACAAACCTCCAATTTTAAAAATAAAATAAAATAAATAAAAATAAATAAAAAAATAAAAAAGAAAGAAAGAAAGAAAAGAGAAAAACAATATCTTCAAAGTGCAACAAAGTGAAGCACAATAAATCAATGCATGTCTGTACCTAGAATAGTCAAACTCACAGAGACAGAAAGTAAAATTGTGGATTCCAGGGACCAGAGGTAAGGTGATACAGGATAATTGTTTAATGGGTATAGAATTTCAGTAAAGAGAGATGAAAAATTTCTGGAAATTGATTTTGATGATGAATTCACAACAATGTTAATGTATTCAATGTCACTTAAATATATATTTTAGAATGGTGAAGAAATTGTAAACAAACTCCCTTGATGATTCTGAAACAAACAGGGAGTTTAGGAATCACTGTTCTAAAGTTATCCCTCTCAAACCCCTTATGCTTAGAAACTTAAGAGCAGAGTGAAAGTGTTAGTAGTGGGATGTGAAAGAAAGACCTCTTTGCCACCAAAGACTCAAAGAAATGTCTTCTGTCAGAGCCACTGGGTGTCCTAAAGGTAGTCGGTGAAGAGGCTATCTCAACTGGAATGAAAAATGACATTCGATGTTCTGCCACAGTGGTCAGACCTGACAGATGCCATTTTGGATTTCATTATGAAAGCCATTTGCTATTTCCAACTCTGTTTCCTGGTTTTGGCCTGAAGCATTCTCTGAAAAGGTAGTGTATGACTTGGGTCCAGAATTGTCTACTAACCATTTTGAAATCCAAACAGTGATCTCTCTGCCAATAGCAAAGTATTTTCACTAATGTTAAATACCCTCCCATTTAAATTACTGCCTAACTTACATACACTAGAAAAGCTTTTAACTCTAATCAGCAAATTTTTCAACAAATGTCTTGGTAAAGAACTATCACAAGATAAAACACTGTGAAGACAAGATTTGTTTTTGTTTTTGTTTAAATTAAATCACTGCCTAGAGCATTTTAATTTAAATAATCTATCAAGTTTAGCTAGCATGAAGAACTATCTTTAGGCAGAACTATAGTCATGAGTGTAATTTTATTTCACCTCACCTCTTTTTCTGTTTTTTTCTTCTTTTTGAGTACTCCAACCCCAGCTGTTTCATTAGTACCTACTATTGAGAATGCCTTTAAGTTTCATAACATTGTTGGAAAATATACAATTTTTTAAATTTTTCATTTTATTTTATTAATTTTTTATTTGCTTTGTGATCCAGTATGAGAACTATGCTGGAGAATGTTCTATGTACACCCAAACAGAATGTGTATTCTGATGTTTTAAGATGAAATGTTCTGAGTATATCTGTTAAGTCTGTCTGGTCCAGTGTGTCATTCAAAGCCTTTGTTTCCTTGTTGATTTTCTGCTTAGATGATCTGTCCATTGATCTAAGTGGGATATTGAAGTCCCCTATTATTGTATTGGTATGAGTGAGTTTCTTTATGTTACTAATTGATTTATATATTTGGATGTTCCCAGGATGGGAGCATAAATATTTACAATTGCCACAGCTTCTTATTGGAGAACTATATCATTTATTATGATATGGTTCCCTTCTTCCTCCTTGTCACAGTATTTGGTTTAAAATTTAGTTTATCTAATATTAATTATGTTTACTTCAACTCCCTCTTGATGTCCATTAACATGATAAATGGTTCTCCACTCCATCACCTTCCATCTGCAGTAGTCTTTAGGTCTAAAATGAGTCACTTGTAGGCATTATATAGATGGTTTTGTTTTTTAATCCATTCTGATACCATATGTCTTTTCATTGGAGCACTTAGTTCATTTACATTCTGAGAGATTATTGATAAATATGAATTTAGTCTCATTGTATTACCCATTAAGTTATTTCTGGATATTTTCTCTTTCCTTTCTAGAATTTGTCACATTTGATCTTTCTTTCCCATTCAAACAGTCCCCTTTAATAAATTTATCTTGCAGGGTTGGTTAGTGGTCATAACCTCCTTTAGTTTTTGTCTGTCTGGGCAACTGCTTGTTTCTCCTTCTATTCTCAATGACAGCCTCTTTGGATAAAGTATTCTTGGCTGCATATTTTTTCCCACTCAGTGCATTGAATATATCATGCCACTTTCTTTTAACCTTTTAAGTTTCTGTGGCGAGATCTGCTAATCGGATTTGTCTTCCCTTATAAGTTAGGGATTTCTTTTCCCTTGATGCTTTTAAGATTTTTAAAAAACATTTTCTTGGTGGTTTGGGAGTCTTTTCTGGTTCCATACAAATTTTAGGATTGTTTCTTCCAGCACTTTGAAAAATGCCAATGGTATTTTGATTGGGATGGTGTTGAAAGTATAAATTGCTCTTGGCAGCATAGACATTTTAACACTGTTTATTCTTCTGACCCATGGGCATAGAATGTTTTTTCATCTTTTTGTGTCTTCATTTTATTTCATAAGTGTTCTGTAGTTCCTCAGGTATGGATCTTTTACCTCTTTGGTTACAGCCAAGATGCCCTTCAACAGACAAACAGATAAAGAAGATGTGGTCCATATACACAATGGGATATTACTCAGCCATCAGAAAGGATGAATACCCAACTTTTGCATCAACGTGGATGGGACTGGAGGAGAGTATGCTGAGAAGCAGAGAAAGTCAATTATCATATGGTTTCACTTACTTGAAGAACATAAGGAATAACATGGAGGACATTAGGAGAAGGAAAGGAAAAGTGAAGGGGTGGAAATGGAATGGGGAGATGAACCAGGAGAAACTGTGGACTCTGAGAAACAAACTGAGGGTTTTAGAGGGGAGGGTAGTGTGGGGATGATTGAACCTGGTGGTGAGTATTAAGGAGGGCATGTATTGCATGGAGCACTGGGTGTTATATGTAAATAATGAATCTTGGAATGCTACATCAAAAACTAATGATGTACTGTATGGTGACTAATATAACACAATTAAAAAAACTGGACAAAGGTTCAATGTTTAATAATCAGGGTTTGGATGAACTTATTATGGTAATCCACATAATAGAACACTATGTAATAGCTCAAAATGATATAAAACATACATGAACTGTTTTGAGAAAAGCAAGTTACAAAATATGTGCATATGAAAAAAAACTTGGGCATATGAATAAGAAAAAGTCTTGAATATATATCTACATGTTAATAATATTTATTGCTCTGTAGTAGGATTAAAGATGATTTGATATTTTTTAAAAAAATTTTTATCTTTGTATTTTGCTGATTTCACTACTATATGTCTTGGTGTTAGCCTGCTTTGGATGATATTAATGAGAGTTCTCTGTGCATATTGGATTTGTATGTCTGTTTCCTTGCTCAGATTAGGGAAGTTTTCAGCTATAATTTCCTCAAATATACCTTCTGCCCTCTTATCCCTTTCTTCTTGTTCTGGGACTCCTATGATGTGAATGTTTTTACTTTTGATGGAGTCCACTGAGTTTCCTAAGTCTATATTCATGATCCATTATTTTTCTTCCCCTCTTCTTTTCAGCTTCATTATTTTCCAAAATTTTATCTTCTATATCATCTATCCATTGCTCTGCTTCTTTCATTCTTGTGCTCATTACAGCTAGTCATTTTTGCATCTTGGTTATAGCATTTTATTTTGGCCTGACTACTTTTTAGGCCTTTTATCTTTATGGTAAGGGACTCCCTGGTGTCTTCTATGCTTTTCTCAAGCCAAGCTAGTATTCTTATAATTGTTGCCTTAAATTCTGGATCTGGCATATTAATTATATGTGTTTGATTAGATCCCTGGCCATGACCTTTCCTTGTTCTTACTGTTGGGATGAATTCTTCCATCTTGGCATTTTGTCTAGGTCTCTGTCTCCTCTGTGTTAGGAAAGCCTGTTGTGTTTCTTGCTCTTGAGAGTAATGGTTTTATTAAGAAGAGGTCATATACTGTCTAGGGCCTGACACTTCAGGAGGTGTCTCTGGTGTGTGCTATGTGCCCTCTTTTGCTGTGTTTTGGTTGCCCTTTCCCTCAAATGTGTTCTCTGCAGTTTCTCCTTGTCTGTAGTGGGGAGTGTTTGGACCTTGCCCAGTGTGTAGCAAGTTTTAACTAGGTATACTTTGGTCTGTTTGTTAAAAGAGGTCATGTCTTATTTCCACTAGAGCTGAAGATTTGCAACACTCCACAGTCAGTAGATGGTGTGTGCATGGGAGTTGTGCTGGTCTTCTGGGATAGGGCCCCTTTTCTGCTCTTGCTGCCAAGCATGTTTTCCCTAATAAAAAATCACCTGAATATCATTGTGGGGGCAGGTGGTGTTGTAAGGGGCTCAAGCTTCTCCAGCTTCTTTCAAGCTTCTCTCAACATGAAATCCCTCCATGTTGATGGGTGGGGGATAAAAATAGATGTCACCCAACTCTCTTGTTTCTGAAGAGGGGGTTTCACACTGCTACTGTACTTGAAGGCCCTCAATCTCCTCTCATGTTTCCCAAGCATCCCTCATATCCCTGCCTTCACCCTGTCTGTGTCTGGGCCATCTGCCCCCTGGAAGCACTATGTTTTATATCAGGCACACCAGATGAGTTTCAAAACTCCAGATTTTAGGGACATGAGGCAGACTTGTGTTGGTCCTCTGGGATAAGGTCTTTATGCCCTGGGGTTAGTCCCAGTTTGTCCCAGAAGGGCAGTATCATGAATGCACAGACATTCCGAGTTTATAGTAAAGGGCAGAAAAAAGCTAGTCTTAAGGTTAGCTTCCCTCGGCCCCTAAGCTAATGAGCAGAGCAATGCAATGGTGCCTGCTACCCCTTTTGTCCCTTGAGAAGCAATGATTCCCTCCCAAATGCACTCCAAGGAGAGAACTCTTTCTTCCAGTTCAACCCATGGAATCTTCAGACCACATTTTCATTCCTGGGCCTCTGCTCTTCTCCACAGGGGCATCCCTATGCCTTCCAGGCTCCATAACAGCCATGGCACGGATTTCTAAAACTTCAGTCTTTGAGCTCTGCTGCTTATGAAAACTCATGATGATCAGCCCCTATCATTTTGCCAATCAATAGTTTGGAGGAACTGTTTTTCTTGTGCAATACCCTGTGCACTGTTGTCTGTCTCTCTCTCCTTCCCTCTCTTTCTCTCTCTCTCTGTCTTTCTGTCTCTCTCTCTCTGTGTGTCTCTTCTCTCCATTATTAGGGCTCCATCCCCTCCATAGCACCCATAATTATTTTCTCCCACAAATAATGTTTCCACACCTCCTACCTCCCAGAATGTCATCTTTATTCTCCCTCTAGTTATGCAATTTGTTCTCTTGGTCCTCAGATTGATTTCTTGGTTGTACAGAATGATATAGTATTACTTTAGCTGTGTACAAGGAATGAGGCAAGCATATGGGCTCTCTGCTCTTCTGCCATCTTAACTCCCCCCTCAGTTTTTTATTTTAATTCCAGTTAGTTAACATATAGTGTAATATTGGTTTTGGATATACAATACAATGATTCAACACTTCCATACATCAACCTGTACTCATTACAAGTGCATTCCTTAGCCCCATCATCTATTTAACCCATCTCTGCTCCCAGACTCCCTGCTGATAACCATCAATTTGATCAGTATAGTCGAGAATCTGTTTCTTGGTTTGCTCTCTCACTCTTTTTCTTTTCCATTTGCTTGTTTTGTTTCTTAAATTCCTCATGAGTGAAGTCGTATGAAATTTTTCACTCTCTGACTGACTTACTTCGTTTAACATAATCCACTCTATCTCCTTCTATGCCTTTGCAAATGGAAATATTTTATTCTTTTTGTGACTGGATAATAACCCATTATATATATGCCACATCTTTGTTACCCATTCATCAGTTGATGGACATTTGGGTTGTTTCCATAATTTGGCTACTGTAGATAATGCTGTTATATGTCTCTAAGTGCATGTGTCCTTTTGAATTAGTATTTTTGTATTCATTGGGTAAATGCCTAATAGTACAATTGATGGATCCAAGGACACCTTTATTTTTAGCTTTTTGAGGAACCTACATACTGTTATCCACAGTGACTATAACAGGTCACATTCCATCAGCAGTGCAAGAGGTTTCTTCTTTCTTCACATCCCCAACGACACTTGCTTTTTCTTGTATTCTTGATTTTAGGCATTCTAACTGGTATGAGGTGATTCCCATTTTAGTTTTATTTTTCATTTCCCCCATGGTGAGTGATGATAAGCATACTTTCTTGTGTCTGTTGGTCATCTGTATGTATTTGGAGAAATGTATGTTCAAGTTTTCTGCCCATTTTTAATCAGATTATTTCTTCTTCTTCTTCTTTGCATTGGACTTTGTAATTTCTTAATATATTTTGGATACTAACACTTCATTGGATATGTCATTTGCAAATATCTTCACCCATTCAGTAGGTTGCCTTTTAGAAGCTTTTGCTGTGATGTAGTACCAATAGTTTATGTTTTACTTTCCCTTGCCTCTGACCAGTGTCAAAGGAGGTAACTGTCTGTGTTCTGTTACATGATTTTTATGGTTTCAGATCTCACATAAAGGTCTTTCATCCATTTTGAATTTATTTTTCTGTATAGTGTAAAAAAGTGGTCAAGTCTCATTATTTTGCATGTGGCTATCCAGTTTTCCTAACACCATTTGTTGAAGAGACTGTATTTTTCCCATTGGATATTCTTTACTGATTTGTTTAAGATTAGTTGACCATACAGTTGTGAGTTCATTTCTGGATTTTCTATTCTGGTCTAATGACCCATGTGTCTATTTTGGTACCATTAACATACTATTTTGATCAAAAGAGCTTTGTAATGTAAATTAAAGTCTGGAGTTATGATATCGCCACATTTGCTTTTTGCTTTTCTTTTTCAATATTGCTTTGGATATTTGAGGTCTTTTGTGGTTTCATAAAAATTTTAGGATTTTTTTGTTTTAATCCTTTGAATAATATCATTTTCAATGGGGAAAAACTGACAGTGTTCTTATTGAGATCAGGAAAACAACAAAGATGCCTACTCTTGCCACTGTGGTTCAACATAGTAGTAGAAGTCCTAGCAACAGCAATCAGACAGCAAAAAGAAATAAAAGGTATTCAAATTGACAAAGAAGAAGTAAAATTCTCTCTCTTCACAGATGATATGATACTTTATATGGGAAACCCAAAAGACTCTGCCCCCAAACTACTAGATCTCATACAGTAATTCAGTAATGTGGCAGGATATAAAATCTATACACAGAAATCAGTTGCTTTCTGTGAAAATATAGAAATATAGAAAGGAAAATTAGAGAATAGATTCCATTTGCCTTAGCACCAAGAACCATAAGATACCTTGGAATAAACCTAGCCAAAGAAGTAAAGATATGTACTCAAGAAACTACAGAACACTCATGAAAGAGATTGAAGAATATACAAAAAGATGGAAAGGCATTCCATGCTCGTGGATTAGAAGAATAAACATTGTTAAAATGTCTATACTGCCTAGAGTAATCTATACTTTCAATGCTATCCTGATCAGAATTCCACAGGAATTTTTCAAACTGCTGGAACAAACAATCCTAAAATTTGTATGGAACCAGTAAAGACCCCAAATCGCTAAGAAAATGATAAAAAGAAAAACAAAGCTGGGGGCATCATATTGCCTGATTTCCAGCTTTACTCCAAAGCTGTGATCACCAAGAGAACATGGTACTGGCACAAAAACAGCCAAACAGACAAGTGGAACAGAGTAGAAAGTCCAGATGTGGATCCTCAACTCTATGGTCAAATAATCTTCAACAATTCAGGAATAACTATCCAATGGAAAAGACAGTCTTATCAATAAATGGTGCTGGGAAAATTGGACAGCTATGTATAGAAGAATGAAACTCTACCATTTTCTCACACTATATACAAAGATAAACTCGAAATGGATGAATGGCTTCAATGTAAGGCAGGGATCCATCAAAATCCTAGAGGAGAACATAGGCAGTAACCTCTTTGACATTGGCTACAACAACTTCTTCCAAGACATCTTCCAAGACATCTCCAAAGGCAAAGAAAACAAAAGCAAAAGTGAACTTTTGGGGCTTCATCAAGATAAAAAGCTTCTGCACAGCAAAGGAAACAGTCAACAACAACAAAAAAAGAGGCAACCAGGGGCGCCTGGGTGGCTCAGTGGGTTAAAGCCTCTGCCTTTAGCTCAGGTCATGATCTCAGGGTCCTGGGATCGAGCCCCACATTGGGCTCTCTACTCAGCATGGAGCCTGCTTCCCCCTCTCTCTCTGCCTGCCTCTCTGCCTACTTGTAATGTCTCTCTAATAAATAAATAAAATCTTAAAAAAAAAAAAAGAGGCAACCCATGGAATGGGAGAAGATATTTACAAATTACATTAGAAATAATGAGCTGGTATCCAAGGTGTATAAAGAACTTCTCAAACTTAACACCCAAAAAAACAAATAATCAAGTCAAAAAATGCACAGAATGCATGAGCAGATACTTCTCCAAAGAAGACATACAAGTGGTTAACAGACACATGAAAAAATGTTCATCATTAGCCATCAGGGAGATTCAAACCAAAATCACATTGAGATGCCACATTAGACCAATTAGAATGGCCAAAATTGACAAGACACGAAACAACATGTATTGGAGAGGATGTGAAGAATGGGGAACCCTCTTACACTTTTGGTGCAGCCACTTTGGAAAACAGTGTGGAGATTCCTTAAGAAATTAAATATAGAGCTACCCTATGACCCTGCAATTGCACTATGGGGTATTTACCCCAAAGATACAGATGTAGTGAAAAGAAGGGCCATCTGTACTCCAATGTTCATAGCAGCAATGGTCACAGTCGCCAATCTGTGGAAAGAACCAAGATGCCCTTCAATGGATGAATGGATAAAGAAGATGTGGTCCACACATACTATGGAGTATTATGCCTCCATCAGAAAGGATGAACACCCAACTTTTGTATCAACATGGATGTGAATGGAGGAGATTATGCCAAGTGAAATAAGTCAAGCAGAAAGAGTCATTTATCATATGGTTTCACTTATTTGTGGAACATAAGGAATAACACGGAGGACATTGGGAGATGGAGAGAAGTGAGTTGGGGGAAATTGGAGGGGGATACAAACCATGGGAGACTGTGGACTCTGAGAAACAAATTGAGGGTTTTGGAGGGGAGGGGATGGGGGGTTGGGTGAGCCTGGTGGTGGGTATTAGGGAGAGCATGTATTGCATGGAACACTGGATGTGGTACATAAGCAATGAATTCTGGGGCATGTAATTAGTTCCTCAGAGTCCACAGTCTCTCATAGTTCATCTGCCCCTCCAATTTCCCCCACTTTTAATATTTCTTGCAGGACTGGTTTATTGGTCACAAACTCCTGTAGTTTTTGTTTGTCAGGGAAACTCTTTATCTCTCCTTCTATTCTGAATTATAGCCTTTTGGATACAGTATTCTTGTATACAGTTTATTCCCATTTAACACTTTGAATAAATCATGCCACTTCCTTTTAGTGTTCTAGGTTTCTGTTGTGAAATTTCCAGCTAGACTTAGGGATTTTCTCTTCTAAGTAACTGCCTTCTTTTTCTCTTGCTGCCTTCAAGATTTGTTTCTTTATTAGTATAGTTTGCAAATTTAATTACAATATGTCTTGGTGTTGGCCTGTTATGCTGATTTTTATGGGTGTTCTTTTGCTTCCTGTACATGGATGTCTGTTTCCTTTCCCAGATCAAGGAAGTTTTCAACTATTATTTTGTCAAATAAATTTTCTGCCCCCTTTTCTTTCGCTTCTTCTTCTGGAACTTGTATAATATGAATGTTATTATGTGTGATGGAGTCACTGATTTCCCTCAGTGTATTCTCAATTTGCATAATTCTTTTCTTTCTTTTGTTCAGTTTCTTTCTATTACTTTGTCTTGTAACTCATTAATTCCTTCCTCTGTTGCTCATTGCATCAAGACTGCTGTTCATTACTTCAAGATTGTTTCCAATTTTGTTTGTTGCACTCATCATCTTTGATTGATTTTTTTAACCCTTTTATCTCTCTTTTAGGTCTCATTGGTGTCTTCTATTCTTAAGCCCAGTGAGTATCCTTATTATTGTTGCTTTAAATTCTCCATCAGGCATGATAATTATATCTCTTTCATTTAGTTATCTGGCCTTGGCCTTATTTTATTCTTTCATTTGAGATAAATTCCTCTTGGCATTTTATCTAAGTCTCTGCCTTCTACTATGTGTTAATAAATCCAGTTTTGTCTCTTGCCCCTGAAACTAATGATCTTGTGAAGAAGTGATAATGTAATTCCCAGGGCCTGGTGTTTCAGCTTGTATCTCTAGTATGTCCTGCATGCACTCAGCTATGTGTTCTGGATGCTCTATCCTTCAGGCCAGTCATCTTCAGAGGCTCCTTTTCTACTTTTCTGGGCAGTGTTTGGTACCTTGACTGAAAGTGGTAATTTTTAACTATGTGTCCTTTAGTCTGCTTGTGAAATGAGACCTTTCACCACCTCTACTGGAATTGAGGCCCTGAAAATCTTTCTGGTTCGAAGACATGGTATGGGTACCGTTTTCTGCTGATATTTTGGAGAAAAAGCTCCCCTTGCTGGGATTGAGGCAGCCTAACTGGGATGGGCATTTCCATTGGAGTATAGCAGTGTGGGGCTTATTGTATTGAAATTATGCAGTGTTGAATCTGTACTGTTTCCCACAAGTGCTTCTGTGTTTATGCTGAGGGGTGTAGAAGGGAAAAGGCACTGCTAGCTCGTTTTTCCTGGAGAGGTGTCTCCTTCAAAGATACCTCTCATGGACATGCTTCAAGAAGAGTGGATAATCTCTCCATTCTGTGACCTAGGCCTTCTTCAGATTATTGTTTCTGTGCTCTTTGCCTCCATAATTTTACCTACCTTATCTCCAGGAGCAGTTCAGCACTTTCCAGGCTCAATGCCAGCCAAGCCCCACTGACTGTAAGAATTCCAGGCTTTAAGCCCCAGTGGTTGCAAGAACTCACAAAAGTTCAACCCTCTTGTTTTTCAAGCCAGTGGCTTTGGTGAACCCTTCTTCTTGTGCATTCCTCTATGTGTCTCTCTCTCTCTCTTTTCCTTATTCATGACCATTGATCCATCCCATCCTCAGTAGCCATGATCCATGCCTCCCCAAACTATATCTGCACACTCTTTGCCTTCTTTGAAGTGGCCTCTTCTCTCCCTTTAGTTGTGGGATTTGTTCTGTCAGTCTTCAGGTCTTTCCGTGGTGCTTAGGATGATTTGATACCTATCTAGCTGTGTTTGTGGGATGAGGCAAACCTAAGGTCCTCCTACTCCACCAGTATCTTCCTACTCCTGAGATTGCATTGTTAATTATCTTTCAAATAGTCCTTTATTAGTGTAAGTGAACATACTGGTGTTTATATATTGAATCTGTACCCAACATCTTTGGTGAATTCATTCATTATTTTGGTGGAATCTTTATGGTTTTTTCCATCAGAAAGCCATGTCATCTGAAAACAGATAGTTTTTTTATCTTACTTTCTGATCTGGATGATTTTCATTTCTTTTTCATGCCTACTCGCTGTGGTTAAGACTTGCATTACTATATTGAATAAGAGTGGTAAGAGTGGTCATCCTTGTCTTGTATGTGATTTTAGAAGAAAAGCTTTTAAATTTTCACTGTTGTGTATGATGGTATTTGCGACCTTGTCATATAGAAACTTTTTATATTAAAATACACTCCTAAACCAATTTGTTGAGCATTTTTATCAGCAAAGGTTGTGGATTCTGTCAAATGCTTTTTATGCATTTATTGATATGAGGTGTATTACATTTACTGATTTGCATCAAGAGCCTTTCTTGCATCCCAGGGATAAATCCTGTTTGATCATGGTGTATGATTCTTTTCATGCACTCTTGAATTCAGTTTGCCAGCATTTTGTTGAGAATTTTTTCATCTCTATTGAACATGTTCTTTTCTGGCTTCAGTATTCTGGCTTCAGGTAATACTGGCCTCATAAAATGAGTTTGGAAGTTTTCCTTCATCTTCAGTGTTCTAGAAAAATTTAAGAAGTATTGTTATTAATTCTTTTTTATATGCTAGGTAGAATCCACCAGTGACTCTATCTGGTCTCAAGCTTTTATTTCTAAGGAGATTTTTTTAATATTAATTAAAATGTAATTAAACATTCCAATTCAGCTTTGCACAGTGGCAGTATCGTAGCCAATGAGGTTTATCCGAGGCGTGATGATTGCTAATTAAACATTCCAATTCAAATCAGATTAAAAATTGAGAAGCAAAGAGAAAGGGGACTGGGCTTGTAAGTAAACATAAAATAGTTTGAAATTATAGTTGACCCTTGAACATACATATTTGGAAATGTGTAGGTGCACTTACATGCATATTGTTTTCAGTAGGTATACAGACAGTAGTAAAAATGTATTTTTGCCTCCTTGTGATTTTAATAACATTTTATTTTCTCTAGATTACTTTATTGTAAGAATAGAGTATGGAATACATACAACACAAAAATGTGTGTTGGCTTCTGGTCAACAGTAGTCTATTAGTACTTAATTTGGGGGGAGTCAAAAATTATACATGGATTTTTTACTGTATACATGGTCAGTGTCCCACCCCCATGTGTGTTCAAGTATCAACTATATATACAACATGAAGCAGAATGGTCTCAAATCCATTGACATGTTTGGTATTTGATCCTTCTGATCAAATATATTGTCAAATATTTGCCTTATTTGTATTTCAATTGACTTTTAATACTTATAATTCTTTTTGATTTAATTTCCAGTTAGTTAACATACAGTGTAATATTAGTTTCATGTGTACAATATAGTGATTCTACACTTCCATACAACACCTGGTGCTCATCACAAGTTTACTCCTGTAAGGAGATTTTTGGTTATTGGTTCTCCTTCCCTGTTAAAAGTCTTTTCAGATGTTCTATTACTTCATGAGTCATTGTAATATTCTAATATCAAGATAAAAATTCTTGATAAGTTGTATCTTACTAAGATTCTTCCATGTCTTCTCACTTATCTAATTTGCTGGTGTATAATTGTTCATTGTAGTTTTTATGATTTTTTTGTATTACAGTGAAATAAGTTGAAATGTATTCTTTGTCATTTGTAATTTTATTAATTTGAATATTTTTGTAATTAGTCTTGTTAAAGATTAGCAAATTTTGTTTATCCTTTGAAAAACCAATTCGTAGTTTCATTGATCTTTTATATTGTCCTTCCAGTGTCTGTTTCATTTATTTCTGCTCTTATATTTATTATTCCTCTCCCTCTGATTACTTTGGGGTTAGTTTGTTCTTCTTTTCTCTAGTTTATTGAGGTGAAAGGTAAGGTTATTGATTTTAAGTCTTCCTTTTATCATAATGTAGGAATTTATCACTACAAAATTATTTTAACTCCATCCCATAAATTTAGGCAGTTGTTTTCATTTTTGTTTATCTAAGATTTTTTTTGATCTGTCTTTCAATTTTTTCCCCCTTTGGCTTATTGGTTATTAAGGAATGTGTTAATTTATACCTACCTGTGAATTTACCAGCTTTCTTTCATTTATTGATTCGTGGTTTCACACGATTGTGCTCAGAAAACATACTGGATATAATTTTAATCTTCCTAAATTCTTTAAGATTTATTTTGTGACCTAAACTATGATTTATCTTTAAGAATGTCCCATTTGCCCTTGTAAAGAAAGTGTATCCAGCTGCTGTTGCATAAAATGATCTATATATATCTTTTGGATCCATTTGTCCTAAAATGTAGTTCAAGTCCAATGTTTCTTATTTACTTTCTGTCTTGATGATATATCCATTATTGAAAGTAGTGTATTGAGGTTCCTCTCCATTATCATATTGCTGTATATTTTTCCCTTCAGATCTGTTTACTATATTTAGGTGCTCCTATATTTGATGCACATATATTAACAATTGGTTCATCCTCTTCATGAATTGACCCCTTTGTTGTTATATAATGATCTCTTTGCCTCTCATTACAACTTTAGAGATAAAGTCCATTTTGTATCATACAAGTATAGGTGCCTCTGCTCTCTCCTTTAGTTTCATTTTAGTTTCCATTTCCATTCCTTCCACTTTCAGTCAATGAGTGTTCTTAAATCTTATTTGAATCTCTTCTATGCAGCATATAGTTGGATCTTGCTTTTTTAGTTAGCCATTTTAAGTCACTTAATTGGATAATTTAAACCATTTATACTTAGAGTATTATTGCTAGGTGAGGAATTTCTATTGCCATTTTGCTCATTTCTCTCTCATTGTTTTGTATTTCCTTTGTTCCTTTTTATTTAACTCTTACTGGCTTTCTTTGTAAATTGATAAAAATTTTTGCGTGGTATGCTTTGGTCTTTCTCTCATTATCATTTGCATATGTATTACAGTTTACCTTTGTGATTACTGGGAGGTTTTCATAGTATATATTACAGTTAAAAGTCTTTATAAGGCTGATAATAATATAATTTAATTGCATAAAATAGTTATATACTTTTGATTGACTCTTCCTAGATTTTTATGTTGTTGATGGGAAAATTTGCAACTTTTTATACTGTATAATAATTAACAAAATATTGTAACTATACCTAATCTTAATACTTTTGTCTTTTAAGTTATATGATAGAGTTCAAAGTGATTGACACATCAGTGTTGCAGTATTAGAATATAATTTTTAATAATAAACATTTTTATTAATTTCTTTTCAGTGTATCAGAATTCATTGTTTATGCACCACACCCAGTGCTCCATGTCATACGTGCCCTCCATAATACTCAACACCTCCTACCCCCCACCCCTTCAAAACCGTCAGATTGTTTTTCAGAGTCCATAGTCTCTCATGGTTCATCTCCCTTCCAGTTTCTCTCATCTCCCTTCTCCTCTCCATCTCCCTATGTCCTCTTTGTTATTTGTTATGCTCCACAAATAAGTGAAACCATATGATAATTGACTCTCTCTGCTTGACTTATTTCACTCAGCATAATCTCTTCCAGTCCCATCAAAGTTGATACAAAAGTTGGGTATTCATCATTTCTGATGGAGGCATAATACTTCATACTGTTTATGGACCTCATCTTCCTCATCCATTCATCTGTTGAAGGGCATTATTGTTCTTTCCACAGTCTGGCAACCACGGACATTACTGCTATAAACATTGGGGTACATTGGGGTACATTGGCCAGTCTTTTCACTACATTTGTATCATTGGGGTAAACACCCAGTAGTGCAATTGCAGGGTCAATTTTTAGTTTCTTGAGGAATTTCCACACTGTTCTCCAAAGTGGCTGCACCAACTTCCATTCCCATCAACAGTATAAGAGAGTACTCTTTCTCCACATCCTCTCCAACACATGTTGTTTCCTGTCTTGCTAATTTTGGCCATTCTAACTGGTGTAAGGTGGTATCTCAATGTGGTTTTAATTTGGATTCCCCTGATGGCGAGTGATGATGAACATTTTTTCATGTGTCTGACAGCCATTTGTAAGTCTTTATTGGAGAAGTGTCTGTTCATGTCTTCTGCCCATTTTTTTGACATGATTATCTGTTTTGTTTGTGTTGAGTTTGAGGAGTTCTTTATATATCCTGGATATCAAACTTTTGTCTGTACTGTCATTTGCAAGTGTCTTCTCCCATTCCGTGGGTTGCCTCTTTGTTTTGTTCATGTTTCCTTTACTGCACAGAAGCTTTTGATCTTTATGAAGTCCCAAAAGTTCATTTTTGCTTTTGTTTCCTTTGCGTTTGGAGACATATCTTGAAAGAAGTTGCTGTGGCTGCTATCGAAGAGGTTACTGCCTATGTTCTCCTTTGGGATTCTGATGGATTCCTGTCTCACATTGAGGCTTTTTATCTATTTCGAGTTTATCTTTGTGTATGGTGTAAGAGAATGGTCGAGTTTCATTCTTCCACAAATAGCTGCCCAGTTTTCCCAGCACCATTTATTGAAGAGACTGTCTTTTATCCCTGTGTATTTTTTCTTGCTTTCTCAAAGATTATTTGCATTTGACCATAGAGTTGAGGGTCCATATCTAGGCTCTCTACTCTGTTTCACTGGTCTATGTGTCTGTTTTTATGCCAGTACCATGCTATCTTGGTGATCACAGCTTTGTAGTAAAGCTTGAAATCAGGTAGCGTGATGGCCCCAGTTTTGTTACTCTTTTTCAACATTTCCTTAGTGATTCGGGGTCTCTTCTGATTCCATACAAATTTTAGAATTATTTGTTCCAGCTCTTTGAAAAATACTCATGGAATTTTTATCGGAATGGTATTAAAAGTATAGATTGCTTCAGGCAGTATAGACATTTTAACAACGTTTATTCTTCCAATCCAAGGGCATGGAATAATCTTCCATCTTTTTGTGTCTTCTTCAATTTCTGTCATGAGTGTTCTGTAGTTCCTCAAGTACAGATCCTTTACCTCTTTGGTTAGGTTTATTCCCAGATATCTTATGGTTCTTGGTGCTATAGTAAATGAAATAGATTCTCTAATTTCCCTTTCTGTATTTTCATTGTTAGTGTAAAAGAAAGCAATTGATTTCTGTACATTGACTTTGTATCCTGCCACGTTGCTGAATTGTTGTATGAGTTCTAGTAGTTTGGGGATGGAGTCTTTTGGGTTTTCCATATAAAGTATCATTTCTTCTGTGAAGAGGGACAGTTTGACTTCTTCATTGTCAGTTTGGGTACCTTTTATTTCTCTTTGTTGTATGATTGCTGTTGCTAGGACTTCTAATACTATGTTGAACTAGACTGGTGAGTGTGGGCATTCTTGTCGTGTTCCTGATCCCAATGGGAAGGCTGTGAGCTTTTTTCCCATTGAGGATGATATTTGCTGTTGATTTTTCAGATAGATTTTATGAAGTTCAGAAATGTTCCCTCTATCCCTATACTTTGAAGCGTTTTAATCAGGAACAGATGCTGGATTTTGTCAAATACTTTTTCTGAATCAATTGAGAGGACCATGTGTTTCTTTTCTCTCTTTTAATGATTTGTTCTATCACATTGATTGATTTGCGAGTGTTGAGCCATCCTTGTAATCCAGAGATGAATCCCACCTGGTCATGGTGGATAATCTTTTTAACATGCTAGTGGATCTTGCTTGCTAGGCTCTGGTTGAGAATCTTAGCATCCATATTCATCAGTGATATTGGTCTGAAACTCTCTTTTTTTGGTGTGGTCATTGCCTGGTTTGGGGATCAGGGTAATGCTGGCTTCATAGAAAGAGTCTGGAAATTTTCCTTCTGCTTCAATTTTTGAAACAGCTTCAGGAGAATAAGTGTTATTTCTCCTTTGAAAGTTTGATAGAATTCCCCAGGGAATCCATCAGGTCCTGGGCTCTTGTGTTTTGGGAGGTTTTTGATCACTGCTTCAATCTCATTACTAGATATTGGTCTATTCAGGTTGTCAGTTCCTTCCTGGTTCAATTTTGGGAGTTTATAATTTTCCAGGAATGCATCCATTTCATCTAGGTTGCTTAACTTATTGGTATAAAACTGTTGATAATAACTTCTGATGATTGTTTCTACTTCCTTGGTGTTAAGTTGTGATCTCTCCCTTTTCATTCATAATTTTATTAATTTGAGCCTTCTCTCATTTCATTTGGATTAGTGTGGCCAATGGTTTATCAGTCTTATTGATTCTTTCAAAAAACAGCTTCTAGTTTCATTGATACGTTCTACTATATCTCTAGTTTCTACCTCATTGATTTCTGCTCTAATCTTTACTATTTCCCTTCTTGTGTGTGGAGTTGGTTTGATTTGTTGTTGATTCTCCAGTTCTTTAAAGTGTAGAGATAACTGGTGGATTCTGGATTTTTCAATTTTTTTGAGGGAGCCTTGGATAGCTTTGTATTTCCCCCTTAGGACCACCTTTGCTGTATCCCATAGGTTTTGGGCTAAAGTGTCTTCATTGTCATTGGTTTCCATGAATTGTTTCAGTTCTTCTTTGATCTTCTGGTTGATCCAAGCATTCTTAAGCAGGGTGGTTGTTAGCTTTCAGGTGTTTGAATTCCTTTAGAACTTTTCTTTGTGATTGAGCTCCAGTTTCAAAACACCGTGATCAGAGAATATGCAGGGAATAATCTCAATCTTTTGGTATCATTTGAGCCCTGATTTGTGACCCAGTATGTGGTCTATTCTGAAGAAGGTTCTATGTGCACTCAAGAAGAATGAGTATTCTGTTGTTTTAGGGTGGAATGTTCTGTATATATTTATGAGGTCCATCTGGTCCAATGTGTCATTCAATGCCCTTGTTTCTTTTTTGATTTTCTGCTTCAATGATCTGTCTATTTCTGAGAGAGGGGTGTTTAGATCTCCTACTATTAATGTATTCATATCAATATGACTCTTTATCTTGATTAACAGTTTTCTTATGTAATTGGTTGCTCCCATATTGGGGGCATAGATATTTACAATTGTTAGATCATCTTGGTAGATAGTCCCTTTAAGAATGATGTAGTGTCCTTCTGTATCTCTGACTACAGTCTTT
>NC_081575.1:55783278-55786579 GCF_022355385.1 Mustela nigripes | reverse complement strand
ATTGATAGATACGTTTTTATTGACATTGTGTTACCTTTGAAGTCTTTCTTTCTTGATCTATATTTCTGTTTCATGATATTCTTAGGAATTTTTTCTCTTTTATAAAACCCCCCTTAATATTTCATGCAGTGTCAGCTTGGTGGCTGCATACTCTTTTAAGCCTTGCTGGTCTTGGAAACTCTTTATCTCTCCATCCATTTTGAATGTCAGTCTTGCTGGATAAAGTATTATTGACTGCCTGTTCTTCTCATTTAGTTTCCTGAATATATCTTGCCAGGCCTTTCTGGCTTGCCAGGTTTCTGTTGACAGGTCTGACGTTATTCTGATGGGCTTTCTTCTGTACGTAAGGAGCTTCTTTGTCCTAGCTGCTTTCAAGAGATCCTGTCTACATTTATGATTCATCATTCTTACTATCAGGTGTTTTGAGGACTTTCGAGAATCCATAATCTTGGGGGGAGACCGTTCTGCCTCTAGCACATGAACACTGGTTTCCATTCACGAGATTGGGAACATTTTCATGGAGAATATGTTCCACTATATATCCTAGATTTCCTTCTTTCTCCTCCCTCTCAGGGACTCCAATAATTCTGACGTTGCAACATTTCATAGTGTCATTTATTTCCTTAATTCTGTTTTCGTGGTTTCTAAGCTGTTTGTTCCAGGCTTCCTCCTGATAATTTATCTCTATCTGCTTGTCCTCCAGATCACTAATTCTATCTTCTGTCTCAGTTACCCTAGCTTTTAGAGAACTTAGATTATATTGGAACTCATTGAGAACATTGTGAACATCATCCCTGGTGGCTTTCAGTTCTGCCCTAATCAATTCCATTTTGTCATCCTTGGCTCTTGACAAATTAGTTCTGCCTGGATACTTGTTAGCCTGAATTCTCTTTCTGACATATTGTCTATTCTGATAGCCATTAGCTCTGTTGCAGAAAGCCCAGCCTCTGAATTTTTCTTCTGTTGGGCATTCTTCCTCCTAGTCATTTTGGTGAGAGATGGCTAAACGGATGTAGCTGAATGTATTTACCATGGTATAGGCAAGGTGCACCCTGGAATGCTTCTGAGCAATCAAGAGTCCCCACCAAAACGAAAGAAAAAAGAAAGAGAGAGAAAAGAAAAGGAGAGAGAGAGGGACAGGGAAAAAAAAAAGAAATATAAAATAAAAGAGAAGGCCCAGCCTAACTTGGCCCCAAGGTAAGATTTTTGAAGTATACAAACAAAAACAGACAAACAAAATGACTGATAGAAGTAGATGACAAGAGAAAATATATATATATATAAGCAAAACAAAAAAAGAACCTCGTCATAAAGAACCCCAAGTATAAGATTTATATACTACCAGGACAAACACAAAAACACAGAAACACTGGTGGAAGAAAAAGATGAGAGAGTGGTTGTAAATTCTCAGTGTGGGTGAGGAAGGTTGTTTTGATTCTTCCTGGATGTATCTTGATATCTTTATTAAAGGACTCAATTTTCCTAAAATAAAGCAGGATTAAAAATTGGTTTACCTATTGGGGAAGCATTGATTGAGGAAGGGGATTACCTTGAAGTTTAACTCTATATGAATATTAAAAAAATAAAAATTAAAAAAGAATAAACTAAACTAAACTAAAATTTAAAAAAGTTTAAAAATAGAAAAGCAAAAGAAAAACATCGGTATATGTATCCAAAAGTTCGGGTTAAAAGATTATTATCGAATTTGATGTACTGGACATCTCACTGTGATGGTAAATAGGTTAAAAATTATCTATAAAAAAGTAAACAAGAATAGTGGAAACGAATTAAAAGTAAATGTTGTATCTATGAAGTAGTAGTGGTTGTTCTCTTGTCTCCCCCCACCTTGTTGGCTTTCTGGGGGAGGGGCCCACCGCATGGGCTTTCAGGCAGTGTTTCCTGAGTTAAGTCCTCCGGCCCCCCTCAAGGGGGTGGGCTCTAAGGAAACCGGTTTTTCAGGTTTTTGTTCTCTGGAGGTGTTTCTGTTTGTTTGTTCATTTGTTTTTTCTCGCCTTGACAGCTTTTGATGGTTTTTGGAGGTTTAGAGGAAAGCAAACTGCACCCAGACCTCCCTCTCAGAAAGAAGCCTCAGTCTGCTGCCCTCTGGGTGCTCCAGAGCATGTAAAATCCTCCTCGGCCGCTGGCAGAGCACATTCCTGGTCGTGGTCCCTGGGGATGCATGAACTCCTGCTTGTACCCCTAACCACAACAGCGACGGCTGTCTGGTTAGCTCCAGACCACCAGAAAGGTCCCAAGCAGTGATAGCACACTGAGATTTTCCTGCTGGTCCGGGTTGGGAGTGCTCAGACTTTCCGGGTCTGAGAGAGCCAGGCTGGCGTCTGCAAGCACCTTTCTCAGGGGGAGGTATGGGGTGGGACTCAGATTCTGAGAGCATGGCGTGGCGCATGCATGGCGGGTGCAAAAAGGCCTGTGGTTCTGCTGGCTGGTGAGGCTCCCAGCCCCTCATGGGAGCAGTCACCCAGGTGCTCTCAGGCATGCTCCGTCCGGCTCAGGGACCAAGACCTGGTTTCTCCACCGCACTCTCTCTGGCTCAGGGCCAGGTTTGGCTGTCCTCAGTCTGGGGACTTAACCCCTGTTCCTAAGTGCCCCAATTCCTACAATTTTCCCCCATGATCCTTTGCTCTTTTTGAATGCTTTCAACCAGACTACAAGTTAATACTGGTCCCCAGACGCAGAGCACTCTCTTATTGGGGTATTACTTTCCAATGGGTCACTTCTTTTGGCCACCTCCCCCTTTTGTTTATCTTCTGACGTCATTCCAATGTTCCCACTCCACTTTACCTGCCCACTGGAGTCTTCTGCCCTCGTAGAGATCCAGACGTTTATAATTCTAATCTCAGGCTGATTTCCTGGGTGATCAGAGTTCTTTGGTAGGTAATCAGCTCACTTTAGGGTACAGGTTGAAACAGCACCTCCTCCTAGTTCCCCACCATCTTGTCTCCCTCATATATACTTCTTCTTTATTCATTCATCTGTTGATAGACATATGGAGTTCTTCTATGATTTAGCTATTGTAAATAATGCAGCAGTAAACTTAAGGTCACATATATCCCTTTAAATTAGTGTTTTTGGATTTATTAGCTAAATACCCAGCAGTGCAATTATTGGATTTTAAAGCAGTTTAACTGTACTGTTTTCCAGAATGGCTGGAAAACAGCCATTCCCTTCAACAGTGCACAAGTGTCCATTTTTCTCCACATCCTCACCAACACTTGTTGTTTCTTGTGTTTATGATTTTAGCTCTGCTGACAAGTGTGAGGTGATAACTCATTTTAGATTT
>NC_081575.1:55774929-55780278 GCF_022355385.1 Mustela nigripes | reverse complement strand
GTTGGAATGTCATCAGAGAGCTCCAGAAACTTCTGTTGATTTCTTTACTTTTCCCAATCCTCAGATGATGTTTTGTTCTTTGATCATGAATTCAAATGTGAATCTGCTGATTTTCCTTATCATGTTTTAATGGATCCATCCACATGATTTTTCTTTGTCTTTTGAAATTGTCATGTTAGACCATGGCTTAATGTTCCACTGAACACATCTGTCTCACACTCTCACATCATCAATCTTACTACAGGTGCTGAATAATGGAATTAATTATTTTGCTTATGTAATACCAGATAGGATATTTCAAGATTTTCTTAAACAAACTATGGAAAAGGAATTACTTTTGATGGAGAAAGTGAAAGCCACACTGACTGTGTTTCTGAAAAAGATTAAGAGGCTCAGCTATGGGTCTCAAAACAGTGACTTCGAAATAGAGTGATCAGGATAGTCCCACTTTCTATTGGTTGTTCCAATGTAAACATTAACAGTCCCCATTATACACCTTAGTGTTCTGATTTGTACAATACGCTAAATTATCACCCTGCCTCAAGGGTTTGATAAGTTACTGACTCTGGAGAAAACTGTCTTCTGTAGTTCGTTGCTGTTCTTTCTGGATCCCCATGTGCTCATCAGAGTAGAATGCCACACTGCTATAACCACTACCATCACCAGTACCTTTAGGTCTCAAAAATAATCTCACACTGTCAGTGTGGCCCTGTCTTCTACTCTATAATTTTCTACCCTTACATTCTACCTAAAATACTTTTTGACATTTACCTAGTTGAACCAAGGGCTGGGTCTGCATTAATGGCTTTAAATTAAACCAAAACTGGGAAAATGAGAAGTACATAAAAGTCCATCTACATGTTGAGACCCCCCCCTACTTTTTTCTATGGTATTATTCCCAGTATATCCACACTGCTGAAGCTAGAGAATCTGGTTTATGACTTCCAAGGCCAAATTTTAGATAAGCCTCTTTTCGTCACATCAGAAATACTATTCTCTCTTGCTTGCTGAAGAAAGAGACCTGGACTTATGAACTTAGATCCACAATGGAAAGAAAGGTAGCCCTTTTAAGACCTGATGTGTGGAATGATCAGGAACCCTTGATTCTGACTACTGTGACATCCAGGATCAAAGAGCAGAGGGACTGGATATAGACACAAGTGAAGCTTTGTTTTCAAGCTTCATAGGAATCACACTTTCAAAAGTCATGGTTTTCTTCTTTTTTTTGTGGTCTTTTGTTTTATTTTAAAGGAGACCACAAAAAGAAAGCAGAAGAGGAAGGTCCAAAGACAAAAGAAATATAATTAGGCAACAGAGGAGAAATAATGGGTACATCTCATTCTTCTACTTTATATCAGTTCATCTTTCCAAATACCTAATTTTTATCTCATCTCTGATATTATTACCAGTCCAAGATTCCCCACTCCCCAGAAGTGGTTGAGGACCTGAGTTGAAACTTAGGAATGAGTCATGGTACATATTTCACATATTAATCTTTTTTTTAATCAGAAAGTATAATGTTTTATAGTCTGCATCAAATTTCTCCTTATCAAAATAGCTCTATCAAAGTAGCAATATAAAAATACCCTTGATTTCAATGTGGCTCCATCAAAATGGCCATGTCACAAAGTTATGTGTCCACACATAACCAGTGTGGCTATAAGAATAAGCTTTGTGTAGATCTGGTCTGGATACATTGGTATATGCCTCATATCTGTGATAAAATGCCAATATCTTGTTTCAATGCCCATAATTATTACAACTTATTCTTTGTTAATGCAAAGTATAGTCTTTAAGTACCAACTATTTAAAAATTGATTTGTATATATTAGCTTCCCTCCAAAATTCTCTGCTGTATGCTGTCACTATTTGAGGCTGCAGCTCTCAAAATTCGGTCCGAGTTACTTTTGTCAACTGTGTTTTCTCTGGGTATGTTTTCCACACCATAACAATGGGAAGGGGAGTTTATATTTAATTATTTTGGATAGAAAAGTCACTTAATGCTTAGAGTGACAGCCGAAGTAAATCTTCCATTTCTATATCTCCTTCAGTAAGCCATTCTCCATCAGAGATAAATAGATGATGGATAGATGATAGATAGATAAGTAGATATTTGATAGATAATAGATAAATGATAGATAACAGAAATGTGAGATAAGCTTGCTCAGTTGTCACTATCAGTAAGCATTTGTATTTTTTTAGCAATACCATTTTTTATGTGTCATTTATAAGAATCTTATAAATGTAGGTAGCCTGGAGCTACCTTGACATTTATATATTTAGCAACTGGAATCAATGTAGGCTATGCTGTTTCAAACTTCCTTAAAATCATGGTTAAACATTTCCTTCCTTCCTTCCTTCCTTCCTTCCTTCCTTCCTTCCTTCCTTTCTTCCTTCTTCTATGTTCAGAGCCCCTGGAGCTCATCCCATTAGAGCATCCTTCATAGAAGTCCTGTACCTCCACCACCAAGTTCTTTGGAAGAAATTACATGCAAGCTCTCTCAAAAGGAAAGTTAAAATTTGTAAATACTGAAAAAGAAAAAAATCTCAATCTTATTTGGAAAGAATTTTAGTAGAGAGTTTTATGCATTTATTTTTCAGTAAGAGGTGGGCTTGAAGATAGGAAGAGGCATAGTCAAAGATAACAATGTTTCTAACCATAAATATCTACATATCTGTATTTATGCCATATTATAGGATAACTCTTTGACAAATTTCCTAAGAAAAAAAGACAGCACTGACCAAATTAATCTGTAAGAGTTTTATAAATGTACTTCTGCCTCTAGTACATGAACACTGGTTCAATTCGCAAGATTGGGAAAATTTTCATGGAGAATTTGTTCCACTGTATCTTCTAGTTTTACTTCTTTCTCCTCCCCCTCGGGATTCCAATAATTCTGACGTTGGAATGTTTCATGGCATCATTTATTTCCCAGATTCTGTTTTTGTGGTTTCTAAGGTATTTATTCCAGGCTTCCTCCTGATCCTTTCTCTCTGTCCTCCAGATCACTAATTCTATCTTCTGTCTCAGTTACCCTAGCTTATAGAGAATTTAGATTAGATTGGAACTCATTGAGAGCATTGTGAACATCATCCCTGGTGGCTTTCAGTTCTGCCAATTCCATTTGGTCTTCCATGGCTTTCTCCAACCTAGCTATTGCCTGGATAATTGTTAGCCTGAATTCCCTTTCCAACATATTGTCTATGTTGATAACCATTAGCTTTGTTGCAGAAGGCCCACCCTCTGAATTTTTCTTCTGTTGGGCATTCCTCCTCCTAGTCATTTTGGTGAGAGATGGCTGAACGAATGTTGCTGAATGTGTCTACTGTGGTGCAGGCAAGGTGTGCCCTGGAATGCTTCTGAGCAATCAAGAGTCCCCACCAAAACTAAAGAAAAAAGAAAGAAAGAAAAAAGGAAAAAGAAAAAGAGAGAGAGAGAGAGACAGGAAATAAAAAAAAAAAAGATAAAATAAAAGAGAAGGCCCAGCCCAAATGGGACCAAAGGTAAGATTTTTGAAGTACAGAAACAAAAACAGAAAAACAAAAGACTGATAAAAGTAGATGACAAGATGGGGTGCCTGGGTGGCTCAGTGGGTTAAAGCCTCTGCCTTCGGCTCGGGTCATGATCCCGAGGTCCTGGGATCGAGCCCCACATCAGGCTCTCTGCTTGCCAGGGAGCCTGTTTCCTCCTCTCCCTCTCTGCCTACTTGTGATCTCTGTCTGTCGGATAAGTAAATAAAAATCTTTTTAAAAAGTAGATGACAAGAGAAAAAAAAATCTCTGTCTATATATAAACAAAACAAAAAAAGAACCTCGTCAAAAGAAACCCTAAGTAAGGATTTATATGCTACCCGGACAAACACAAATACACAGAAACACTGGTGAAAGAAAAAGATGGGAGAGTGGTTATAAATTCTCAGTGTGAGCGAGGAAGGTTATTTTGATTCTTCCTGGATGTATCTTGATATCTTTGTTAAAGGACTCAACTTTTCTGAGAGAGAGGGGGATTAAAAATTCATTTACCTATAGGGGTAGCATTGATTGGGGAAAGGGGATTACCTTAAAGTTTAACTCTATATGAATATTTAAAAATTAAAATAAAAAAGAATAAACTAATCTAAAATTAAATTAAAATATAGAAAAGCAAAAGAAAAACAGGTATATGCATCAAAAAGTTCAACTTAAAAGGTTGTTATGGAATTTGATGTACTGGACATCTCACTGGGATGGTAAGCAAGTTAAAAAAAATGAACCAGAATAGTGGGAACGAATTAAAAATAAAGGTTGTATATATGAAGTAGTAGTGGTTGTTTTCTTGTCTTTTTTTTTTTTTTTTTTGGCTTTCTGGGGGAGGGGCCTGCAGTCAATGATGTTCCCTGAGTTAAGTCCTCCCACCCCCATCAATGGGGTGGGCTCTGAGGAAACTGGTTTTTCAGGCTTTTGCTCTCTGGAGGTTTTTTTATTTGTTTGTTTGTTTTCTCTCGCCTTGTTGGCTTTGGATGGTTTTTGGAGGTTTAGAGGAGAGCAAACTGCACCCAGACTTCCCTCTCAGAGAAAAACCTCAGTGTGTTCTCCTCTGGGTCCTCCAGAGCACATAAATTCCCCCTTGGCCACTGGCAGAGTACGTTCCCAATCTCACGGTCCCTGGGGACACAGGTGCTCCTGCTTGTACCTAAAACTATGACAGCAGAGGCTGTCTGGGCAGCTCCAGACCACCAGAGAGGTCCCAAGCACTGATAGCACACTGAGATTTTCCCACTGGCCTGGGATGGGAGTGCTCAGACTCTCCAGGTCCAAGAGCACTGGCTGGTGCCTGCATGCAACTCTCTCAGGGGAGGGTGTGAGGTGCGACTCAGACTCTGGTTGCATGGTCTGCATGCATGGAGAGTGCAAGGGGCTGTGGTTCTGCTGGCTGGCAAGGCTCCCAGCCCCTCACAGGAGCCAGACCCCGTGCACTCTGAGGCACACTCGAGGCTCAGGGACCAAGACTTGGTTTCTTTGCTGCACTCTCTCTGGCTCAGTGCCAGGGGAGGTTGTCCTGGGTCCTAGGACTTAAGCACCTGTCACCAACCGCCCCAATTCCCACAATTTCCCCCCACAACCCTTTGCTCTTTTTGAGTGCTTTCAACCAGACTTCAAGTTAGTGCTGGTCACAGGGCACTCTCCTATTGGGGTATTACTTTCCAATGGGTCACTTCTGGTGGCTCCTTCCCCCTTTTGTTTATCTCCCGATATCAGTCCAATGTTCACACTCCACTTTACCTGCCCACTGGAATCTTCTGCCCCCGTAGAGTTGCAGAAGTGTATAATTCTAATCTCAGGCTGATTTCATGGGTGATCAGAGTTCCT
>NC_081575.1:55763214-55771929 GCF_022355385.1 Mustela nigripes | reverse complement strand
TGAAGAACTCTCTTTAACATTTCTTATTAGGCAGGTCTAGTAGTGAAAACTAAATTCCCTTAGATTGTGATTGGGAGTTTTTTTAAATCTCTCCTTCATTTTTGAAAAACAACTTTGGTGGGTAAATTATTACTGGCTTGTTGTCCCCTCATCTTTGGGGACCTTGAATGTATCTTTCTTGGCTTACAAGGTTTCTACAGAGAAATTTGCTGATAGCCTTATTGTGTCACCCTTGTATGTAATAAGTCCTTTTTCTCTTACTGATTTCAAAATTTTATCTTTGCCTTTCATTTTTGAGATTTATTATAAAATATATTGTACAATATTCATTTGGGTTTTATTTGTTTAGGGATCTTTAGGATTTTTGGACCTGGATGGCCATATTTTCCTCAGATTTGGAAAGTCTACTTAAATAGGTTTTCTGCCCCTTTCTCTCATTCTTCTTCTGAGACTCTCATAATGCTAATGTTACTTTTTTCTAAGATTTTATTTATTTATTTGAAGGGGAGAGCATGAGCAAGGAGACGGGCAGAGGAAGAGAGAAAAGTAGGCTCCCCACCAAGCAGGGAACCTGATGTGGGACTCAATCCCAGGACTCTAGATCATTCCCTGAGTTCAAGGCAGTCTCTTAACCAACTGAGCCACCCAAGCACCCCAATGCTCATGTTATTTTACTTATCATGGCCCATAATTCACGTAGGTTTTATTCATGCTTTCTCACTTTTTGTTCTTCTTTTTGATTGGATGATTTCTCTTGACAATATCTGTCTTCAAGCACACAGTCTCTATTTTCTGCTTGGTTAAGCTTGCTTTTGAAGATTTTTAATTCATTTTTATTTCATTCATTGTATTCTGCAACTTGAGAATATCTGTTTGGTTTGTTTTTATGATTTGTATCTCTCTCTTGAACTTCCCATTTTGTTTATGCATTGCTTTCCTGAGTTGAATTGTCTATATATTTTTTTTTATTTTTAATATTTTCTTAATTTTTATTGAAATATAATTAACATACAATGTTATATTAGTTTCATGTATACAACATATCAATTCAATAATTTTATGCCTTACTCAATGATAACTACAATAAATGAAGTCACCATCTGTCGTCATATGTTATTACAATATTATTGACTATATTCCCTATGTTGTACTTTTTATCCATGGCTAATATATTTTATAACTGGAATTTTGTACCTCTTAATGCCATTTATCTATTTTATCCATTGCTCCACCACTTCCCCTCTGGCAACCACCAGTTTATTCCATGAAATTAAGAGTCTTTTGTTTACTTTTTTTTCAGATTCCACATATAAATAAAATCATATGATATTTGTCTTTGTCTGATATATTTCACTTAGTGTAGTACCCTCTAGATCCATCCATGTTGTCATGGAAAGATCTTATTTTTTACAGCTGAGTAATATTCCAATGTATTTATATATCACATTTTATTTTTATCCATTCATCTATTGGTGAACACTTGGGTTGTTTCCATATCTTGGTTATTTTTTTTGAGATTTTTATTTATCTATTTAGAGAGAGAGGGAGAGAGAAAATCTTAAGCAGACTCAGGCCTGATCACAGACCTGACACAGGGCTTAAGCCCACCATGCCGAGATCATGACCTGAGTTGAAATCAAGCATAAGATGCATAACCAATTGAGCCACTCAGGTGTCCCCATATCTTGGCTATAGTGAACAATGCTGCAATAAACATTAAGGTGTATATATCTTTTCAAAGTAGTGTTTTAATTTTCTTTGGATAAATGTCAAATAGAGAAATTATTGGATCATATAGTATTTCTACTTTTAATTTTTTCACAGTGACATGGAAAAGAATAAAGTTGGACTACTTTCATGCACCATGCAATGCACAAAAATAGAACTCAAAATGGATTAAAGTCCTAAGTGTGTAAACTGAAACCATACAATTCCTAGAAGAAAACATAGGCAGTGATATATTTGAAATCAACCTTAACATTTTTCTAGAAATGTCTTCTCAAACAGGAGAAACAAAAGAAAAAATAAGCTATTTGAGATACACCAAAATATAAAGCTTTTTCAGAGTGATGGAAACCATCGACAAGTTGAAAAGACAGCCTACGAATTGAGAGAAGATATTTACAAATGATATATCTAATAAGGGGTTAATATCTAAAATATATTTTTAAAATTATACAACTCAATACCAAAAAAAGCACACAGATAATCTGATTAAAATAGGTAGAGGACCTGAATAGATACTTTTCCAAAAAAGGCATAGAAATAGCCAAAAGACATATGAAAAGATGCTTAACATGATTAAGGATCAGGGAAATGCAAATCAAAACCACAATAAGATATTACCTCATAGCTCTCAGAATGACTAAACTCTAAAAGACAAGAAATAACAAGTATTGGCAAAGATGCAGAGAAGAAGGAACATCAGTGCACTGTTAGTAAGAATGTAAATTGGTGCAGTCATTGTGAAAAACAGTATGGAGTTTCCTCTATCTGTGTTCTATCGTATCACACTGAACTTCCTTAAAATAATTACTTGAAATTATTTTTCATGTAACTCAGATTTCCATTTCTTTGGGGTTAGTTACTGGAAATTATTGTGTCCACTTGGTGGTGTCACATTTCCTTGCTTTTTCATGTTTCTAATGGCATTGAATTAATGTCTGAACATTTGAGGGAGCAGACACTTCTTTCAGGCTTTCAAACTGGTTTTTGTGGACAAAGACCTCCACTTGAACATTGCTGAAGGACACTGGCTGTGTGATGCACAGTCTCTGGTTCCTGGAAGGGCATGATGCTGTAGTCTCTGTGAATCTCCACCAACTAAGTTCAACTCAATGAAGACTGCAGATATCCTGCTGGTGGCAGTGGAGGCAAGGCTTACTGGGTCCTTAGAAGCAAAGGCTACTGGTCTTCCTATTTTTGTTTTTGGCCTGTATGAGGAAGTTCTAGCTGAGGAGATAACTCTTGACACAAGACCTTGTGTGCTTGCATTCTAAATGACTACAGACCTGCAGTCTGGGAACCAGATACACATGGAAGTACCACAACCCTGTTGTCCTGGAGCACTGATCCACTTGTTACAGCAATGGTACCAGTGTCTGAGGTGAAAACATATACAGATCTCTCATGTAACTGGTGCCTGGGTCTCTGAGTCTCACCAAAGTACTTCTGTCTGAGGAGGATGGTGAGGATGGAGCAGTGACAAAGACCATGGGATGACAAGGTAGAGTGGTGACTTGGGCTCAGGATGCAATAAGAGTACACTCTGGGCATGGGGGTTCAAAATCTGACTCTGGCCCCAGAGCCAACCATAGAACAGCAGCAGCTTGGCCCTGGTGATGACAGGTCAAAGCTGGGATTTATAAATTTAGGGACAGGGCATAGTGTTACAGTAGTGTAGCCCAGTGATTGGTAGGTAAAAGCTGTAATTTAGGACCCAAGGGGAAGTCACAGAAAAACAGCAATGTGGCCCAATGATGACTCATTAAAGTTGCATACTGACAGCACACTGGGGATGGGGTCCAAAGCAATAGCTGTGTGGCTCCAACAATGGCAGGTCACAGCCCTAACTTAATACCTGGGGTCAGGATGCAATGCAGTAGCAGTAAAGCCTTGTTACAGTGGATCAAAGCTATGATTTAGAACCCAGAAGCAGAATGCAGAGCTGTGGCAGCTCTGGTCCTGTAGATGGCAAGGCACTGTAGGGTCCTTATCCCAGAGAGTTGATCACAACAACAGCTCAGGCTCCCAAAAGTAGGATTCACTGTAGCTACATCTATAGCCCCATGGAGGAGATAAAACAGCAAGGATTCCTGTCAACCTTATCATCTGTGTACAGCATTGGTGAAGACATTAGCAAAGGCGGCAAACATCCATGATTAATGAGGCTTGTTGGGGTCTCCTGCTTGTCTTTTCCCAATGTGGTGAAATTTTTCCAAGGGAATCCACCCTGGTGCCAAGCTTCCCTGGACTGGGGGCTGGTATGATACAAGTCAAGTGTTTCCTATGCCTTTGGTGCTGTTATCTTCAGTTTTTAAGTTCCACAGTGTATCTGCTGCTTCTTTGTTATAGTCCAGAACTACCTAAAATCACTTTTGTCATTCTGCAATTTACTTTTTTTCTATAGTTTTTGTGGGAGAGACAATCATTGGGACTTCCTAGCCCTCCATCTTGATGATGTCCTCCATTTTTATATTTAAGATTTTGTTACATTTTTATTATTATATATCTTATTTTATTCTTTCTTATTTTATTTTATTTACCAAGTCACTTAACTGCTCTAAGCCTTAATTCCCAACCTGGAAAATAGGAACAATTGTACTTACTTCAAAAGTATTATTTTGAGAATAAGGCATGTAAGTTAATATATCAGAACATTTAAATTTTTCTTATTTATATTTGACTGTCTACAGGGCTTTCTGTACACTTTGCTAACTGGTATTTGTCCATGTTATACAATTCTGCAAATTTGTTTAAATCACTTATTCTCTTTTCTTTGCTTCTCTAAGTATACACCACTGTCCTCTGTATGTGTTTCCTCTGCTGAGAAATTGAGAGGATTTAATTAGACTATCTCAAAAGAGTACACTGAAATAGGCATTTGTTCCTACAATTGTTGGAAATTAAGTCCAATGCTTCTTGGTCCCCATCTCTTGATACATGGTAAGAAAAGCATAGAGTAAGTGCTCAATTTCTAACCTAAACAATGGGAATAACTGCACTTAAAAGAATTATTTTGAGAGTTATATGAAATAGAGCATGTAAATTGCTGGAACATGCTTAATCAATGTTAGGTACCATTTTTTAGAAAAGGTTTTACTTATTTATTTGCCAGAGAGAGTTCACAAGAAGGCAGAGAGGCAGGCAGAGAGAGAGAGGAGGAAGCCGAGCAGAGAGCCTGATGCTGGACTTGACCCCAGGACCCTGAGATCATGACCTGAGCCAAAGGCAGAGGCTTAACCCACTGAGCCACCCAGGCACCCCAATGTTAGGTATCATTATTTAAAGACACCACTCCAACCTCAAAAGACCTGTCTTTTCCCAAAGATCAATGCCTCTCTTTTACTTCAAAACTCTAAACAAAACCATTCTTCTAGAGACTGGGATAAAGCTCTCAAAGTAATTGTTGCATGAACCTATCCTGCTGAGCAAAGCAAGGGTCCATTTAAAAAATCTCATATTTAGGACAATTATGGTAGGGAGAGTAGTCCATTTCTTTGACTAAGAAGGTAGACTAGGTCTTCAGTGAATACTTTCCAAATGAACAACCAAAAGTGGGGAAAGGAGCCAAGGGCTTGACAAATGTGCACCTCTGTGGAAAAAGATATGGAAATCCTATAGAAAAACATTCATAACTTTTGTAACAAAACCCAGAATCTTAGATGAGAAGTGGATTTGAGTAGCTGAATTTCTTTCCTTAAAAATTTGATTACCATTTTATTATTGTATGCATAATCCATGCTCATTATTGAAATACAGAAAATACAAATAAACAAAAGAAATAACCAATAGTTACTTAGCCAAGAGATTGTCCATGTCAACAATTTGGCATATGTACTTCCAGAAGTTTTGAATGTGTATGTGTGTGCATATGTGTATATGCTGCACAAATAAATAGACATTTTTGAACGAATGGTATTATATTATTCATGGTTCTCTGTTGTTTTTTTTTTCCCACTTATATCTTAAATAGCTCCCCATGTTAAAAGTTCTAAGCATCTTTAAAGTTTATTTTTGTAGAGTTGCTTTCCAATGCAACTTTTTCTTGCAATGTTTCAGTCTGGAAGAGTTCTTTCACCATGCCTGCTGGAAACTTCATTGTTGTGTCAGCTGTGATATCTGCAATCAACCAATTATGATACTAAAGTAGGGGGTCACTATAGAACTGATTTTTGTCGAATGAGAAATATAAGTATTGAGGAAATATGAGATTCTCAAGTGAGAGTGGCCTTTTTGCTCTCATCAGCAGTTCTGAAATAATTTTCAAAAGTAAGCATAAAGAAATAGAATTTTCTTCACCCCTTCAGGGGGAATGACTTGGTTAGGAAACATCACTCTCATCAGTAATTATGTTGGAGGTGCTCATCATAATTTTCTGTTCTGTAATAAAACTTCACTTAGGAATAGCTGGAAGGATTTCTACTTCTGTGGAGATGGGGATGGGGAAAAGGCAGAACCTTTGAAATGGTAAAAGTGCTGAGTACAACCCAAAGAGAACCCAGTCTCTTATGAAGAACTCAATTACCTGTGCTGACTTTTTTGGGAGGTTCTGGGCATGCTGGCTGTGATTTGCTGAGGCTTTGCTAGAGAAACATTTTCCAAATCCTGGACTATCATTCTTTATATGAAATATTGCACATGTCTTTTCATTCAAAAGAACTCTGTGGAAGACCTGAGGTTTCTGGAATCTGTTATAGACTTCCACAATCTGAAAGTTTGTGGTGTTTTCATGATTGTTAATCTTCAAAGAATCTGGATGCATATGATTAATTCATATTATTTTTGAAGATGTTTAATCTTCTGCCAAATTAGAAAAAAGCACATTCCTACTTTTTCCCTGTGGTATGGAGCTGTGCTATTGAAAACAGAAAAAAAACCTGGAAAATTTTTCAGTCGCAGACCTTAATTTCATGATTTTAGGATGATTTTTAAATTTGGGGTTTCTAATTACCAAGCCAAAAATGAGACTATTATTTTTCTCATGCTAGTTTCCTTAAAATTTACAAAATGTTAACACTGCTTTTTTAAATTTTTTTATTTTTTATAAACATATATTTTTATCCCCAGGGGTACAGGTCTGTGAATCACCAGGTTTACACACTTAACACTGCTTTTTTGGGGTCCCCGAATCTTACTACTTTTACAGATAGTGTTTCTTTTGCTTTCTGAACAGTAGAGTATTAGTGACTCTACAAAGGATTAGGTTGAATATTAATCCATCCATAACTTATTGAAAAGTTTGTTTTATTTCAACTCTTAGACACACCCACTTATCCTTAGTAGTAGTGATAAGATGAAGGGGAAAATAAACCATCATTTTCTGGATGATTATTAAACATTAGACACTATACTAGGCAATTTGCATATGCTACCCAGATATCAGGTGATATTACCCTGGGCTTTGAGATATCCTTAATTTTGGTACAAGCCCTCTAGCACCCATTTTGAAGAACTCCAGTACTCCTCCTATAATTTCCATGAATCCACTGGGAATTATGGTCTCCTAATCACATCTGGTTTTGAGTTTCTGCTTTCACTAATCTAACAACAGTCTTTCTCTTTTTTTCTGTCTGACACCCAGCCACACAGGGAACTCTATTTTTTTTCCTTTGACTTTCTCTGACAGTTATTATATGAGCAATGTATAGCAAAAACATTCTTTATTAGCAATTTGGAACAAAAAAGAGATTTTACACTGGTGCAAAATGAGCAACTTGGAACTGAATTTTAGATATGCCTCCTGTTCTTGCTGACAAAACAAAACACCACAGCCTAGATCACTTAAACAACAGAAACGTATATTCTCATTGTTCTGGAGGCTAGGAGTCCAAGGTCAAGGTACCAGCCAGGTTGGTCTCTCACTTTGGCTTACAGATGGCTACCTTCTTTTTGCGTCCTCACATGGCCTTTTCTCTGTGTACACATGTTCCTGGTATCTCTTCCTTCTCTTATAAGGACAGTAGTCATATTGTATTATGGGCCCAACTTCATGATCTTGCTTACATTAATTACCTCATTAAAAGTCCTATCTCCACATACAGTTACATTGGGAATTATAGCTTCAGCATATGAGTTTGGGAAGGCCACTCTTCATTCTATAACATTTATAGGACTTGCTATTTTGTATCCCAAGAAATATTAGCATAATCTGCAAAGTGGAGGTCTAGACATGCTGGGGGCTTACCTTCAGAAGCACTTACATATTAGTAGATGTTCTGAGCTTTCAAACTCCTCTTTCTCTCTCTCTCTCTCTCTCTCTCTCTCTCTCTCTCATCTCTCTCTTCAATCTAGAAATGGATGATGTAGTAGACTGAGTAATAGACACCCAAAAGTACCAAGTCCTAATCCCTGGGGCTTGTAAATGTTACCTTACTTAGAAAAATGCACTTTTCAACCTTGGTTCAGTTTAAAATTTTGAGATGATGAAATTATCCTGGTGGGCCATACATGCAATTGCATGTATCCTTATAGGAGGGAGGCAGAGTGAGAGTTGACACACATGAGGAACAGGTGATATGAAGTTGGAGCAGAGAGAGATTTAAATATTAGAGTGATATGATCACAAAGCAAAGAATACCAGCAACTATCAGAAAATTAAAGAGACAGGAAAATGAGAATAAAGACAAATTTTCTTATTGATAGAAATTAATGCGACCACCAAATTCCCTCTCCTACCACATACGTCTTAGGAAGCAAGGGATGCTATATTTAGGGTGAGATTTAAATATTTACTCTACCCTGATACATATACATTATCTCATTCATTTTTACAAAAATCCTTTGTGGTAGGACTTGTGATTCCATTTCCATTGATAAGGAAACAGATTTATAAAGCTTAAGTAATTTGCCATAGGGCACACAACAACTAAGTGGCAAATCCAGGACTTAAAAAAATTAACAAATTTAGAAGAATAAAACTCAAGATATTTAATCAATGTGCAAGGATATATGAAGGTAGCACCTGAAACAGGAACTTTCCTAAAGCTTAAAAAA
>NC_081575.1:55761558-55763114 GCF_022355385.1 Mustela nigripes | reverse complement strand
GCCCTTTATTTAGTAGTTTGATGAGAGGATTGCAGACATTGATACAATACAAAAAACATAATAGTAGTGAATCTTCCAAACTGAAAACTTGCACCAGATATTTTTTTTAAATCTAAGCTTTAAAAATCACTTAGAAATTGGGCTTTCATAGAAGCATGTTCAGAAACAAACAAAAAAAATAATTCTACAGCAATGATAACGGCACAGTCTTGGAACTCAAGCCCCGCATATTCTAGCACATTGTAAGGTGGTGGGGTGTGTAATTAACATAACTTTACTGTAATGCAAAGTTTATAATACATGTGATATAATATTATAATCCAAGTGATAGATTTCTCTATTTTCTTCCCATCTGTATTAGCTTCCTGTGACTGCTATAACAAATCACCACAAATTTGATGACTTAAAAAAATACAGTTCTGAATATCTGAAGTCCAAAATTAGTATCACTGACCTGAAATCAAGGGGTCAGCAAGGCCTTGCTCTCTGAGGAAGCTCTAGAGGGGAATCAATTTCCTGCCCCCTTTAATTTTCTGATAGCAGCTGCTATTCTTTGTTTTGTGGCTCTGTCACTCTAATCTTCAAATCCATGTGATATATAACTTTTCTGTCTCTCAGAATTTGTCTTTATATATCTTCTGTGTTTATGGTTGGAGTAGGCACAGGGTTATAAGTATGTTCTCTCCTAATATATTTAACATTAATCATTTCTGCCGCCTTAAAATGAATCTTCTTCCCCAAGCTCCATATGGTTTATATGACAAATCCAAATGTTTTAAACATATCTTATGTGAACTATTAACTCTGACTTTATTATACTAAGAGATATTTGTCCTACATCCTGCTTTGTAATTGACTGTGAAGGATGACAAAAAGATCAAATTGCCTTATCAAATCTCTCATTTTCCTCCCAGAATACAGAAAAACACAAAGACAGTCCCATTTCACTTCATCATAAAAGGTGAAATGAGGGGTGAGATTCTTAGAAGAGCTTTAAGAAGAAGTTGATTTTCAACTGGATCTTGAATAATAACATTAACAAGTGGAGAAAGAGAAATAGTTAAGTCAGAGGGAATAGTATGAAAAAAGACATGCATGTGAGACATTGCTGAGAAAACAATTTTCCTTGTGTTTAAAAATAGAAGAGAGGGATGGATTGGGAGTAGATTGTGGAAGAGAATAGAGGCCCTGGGAAAGGTGATCAACTTAGAGGTCTTTAGCCTTATTTCCTTTTTTTTTTAAATTTTTTATTTTTTTATAAACATATATTTTTATCCCCAGGGGTAAAGGTCTGTGAATCAACAGGTTTACACACTTCACAGCACTCACCAAAGCACATACCCTCCCCAATGTCCATAAGCCCACCCCCCTCTCCCAACCCCCCTCCCCCCAGCAACTCTCAGTTTGTTTGGTGAGATTAAGAGTCACTTCTGGTTTGTCTCCCTCCCAATCCCAACTTGTTTCATTTATTCTTATCCTACCCACTTAAGCCCCCATGTTGCATCACCACTTCCTCATATCAGGGAGATCATATGATAGTTGTCTTTCTCTGCTTT
>NC_081575.1:55748609-55758558 GCF_022355385.1 Mustela nigripes | reverse complement strand
AGTTGGGTATTCATCCCTTCTGATGGAGGCATAATACTCCATAGTATATATGGACCACATCTTCCTTATCCATTCGTCCGTTGAAGGGCATCTTGGTTCTTTCCATAGTTTGGCGACCGTGGCCATTGCTGCTATAAACATTGGGGTACACATGGCCCTTCTTTTCACAACATCTGTATCTTTGGGGTAAATCCCCAGTAGTGCAATTGCAGGGTCATAGGGAAGTTCTATTTTTAATTTCTCGATGAATCTCCACACTGTTCTCCAAAGAGGCTGCACCAACTTGCATTCTCACCAACAGTGGAAGAGGGTTCCCCTTTGTCCACATCCTCTCCAACACATGTTGTTTCCTGTTTCGTTAATTTTGGCCATTCTAACTGGTGTAAGGTGATATCTCAATGTGGTTTTAATTTGAATCTCCCTGATGTCAAACACCTGGAAGCTAAAGACCACCTTGCTTAAGAATGCATGGATCAACCAGGAGATCAAAGAAGAACTGAAACAATTTATGGAAACCAATGAGAATGAAGACACTTCTGTCCAAACCTATGGAATACAGCAAAGGCAGTCCTAAGGGGAAAATACATAGCCATCCAAGCCTCCCTCAAAAAAATTGCAAAATCCAGAATACACAAGTTTTCTCTACACCTTAAAGAACTTGAGAATCAACAACAAATCAAACTAACTGCACACATAAGAAGGGAAATCAAGATTAGAGCTGAGATCAATGAGGTAGAAACCAGAGATACAGTAGAACATATCAATGAAACTAGAAGCTGGTTTTTTGAAAGAATCAATAAGATCAATAAACCATTGGCCACAATAATACAAAAGAAAAGAGAGAAGGCCAAATTAATAAAGTTATGAATGAAAAGGGAGAGATCACAACTCACACCAAGGAAGTAGAAACATACATCAGAAGTTATTATCAACAGTTATAAGCCAATAAGCTTAGCAACCTAGATGAAATGGATGCATTCCTGGAAAACTATAAAATACCAAATTGAGCCAGGAAGAAATCGACAACCTGAATAGACTGATATCTAGTAACGAGATTGAAGCAGTGATCAAAAACCTCCCAAAACACACAGCCCAGGACCTGACAGATTTCCTGGGGAATTCTACCAAACTTTCAAAGAAGAAATAACACCTATTCTCCTGAAGCTGTTTCAAAAAATTGAAGCAGAAGGAAAACTTCCTGACTCTTTGTATGAAGCCAGCATTACCTTGATCCCCAAACCAGGTGAAGACCCTACCAAAAAGGAGGATTTCAGACCAATATCACTGATGAATATGGATGCTAAGATTCTCAACAAGATCCTAGCCAACAGGATCCAACAGCACATTAAAAAGATTATCCATCATGATCAGGTGGGATTCATCCCTGGGCTACAAGGATGGTTCAACATTTGCAAATCAATCAATGTGATACAACAAATTAATATGAGAAGAGAGAAGAACCACATGGTCCTCTCAATTGATGCAGAAAAAGCATTTGACAAAATCCAGCGTCCGTTCCTGATTAAAATGCTTCAAAGTATAGGGATAGAGGGAACATTCCTGAACTTCATCAAATCTATCTATGAAAGACCCACAGCAAATATCATCCTCAATGGGAAAAAGCTTGCAGCCTTTCTGTTGAGATCAGGAACAAGAAAAGGATGCCCACTTTCACCACTCTTGTTCAACATAGTATTAGAAGTCCTAGCAACAGCACTCAGATAACAAAGAGAAATAAAAGGTATCCAAATTGGCAATGAAGAAGTCAAACTCTCTTTCTTCGCAGATGACATGATTCTTTATATGGAAAACCCATAAGACTCCACCCCCAAACTACTAGAACTCATACAACAATTCAGCAACGTGGCAGGATACAAAGTCAATGTGCAGAAATCAGTGGCTTTCTTATACACTAACAATGAAAATACAGAAAGGGAAATTAGAGAATCAATTCCATTTACTATAGCACCAAGAACCATAAGATACCTGGGAATAAACCTAACCAAAGAGGTAAAGGATCTGAACTTGAAGAACTACAGAACACTCATGAAAGAAATTGAAGAAGACACAAAAAGATGGAAGACCATTCCATGCTCTTGGATCAGAAGAATAAACATTGTTAACATGTCTATACTGCCTAGAGCAATTTATACTTTTAATGCCATTCCGATCAAAATTCCACCAGTATTCTTCAAAGAGCTGGAGCTAATAATCCAAAAATTTGTATGGAATCAGAAGAGACCCCGAATCACTAAGGAAATGTTGAAAAAAAAAAAAAATAAAACTGGGGGCATCACGTTACCTGACTTCAAGCTTTATTACAAAGCTGTGATCACCAAGACAGCATGGTACTGGCATAAAAACAGACACATAGACCAGTGGAACAGAGGAGAGAGCCGAGATATGGACCCTCAACTCTATGGTCAATTAATCTTCGACAAAACAGGAAAAAATATATAGTGGAAAAAAAGACAGTTTCTTCAATAAATGGTGCTGGGGAAACAGGACAGCTATAAGTAGAAGAATGAAACTGGACCATTCTCTTACACCGTACACAAAGATAAACTCAAAATGGATAAAAGACCTCAACGTGAGACAGGAATCAATCAGAATCCTAGAGGAGAACATAGGCAGTAATCTCTTCTATATCAGCCACAGCAACTTCTTTCAAGTATGTCTCCAAAGGCAAAGGAAACAAAAGCAAAAATAAACTTTTGGGACTTCATCAAAATCAAAAGCTTCTGCACAGCAAAGGAAAAAGTGAAAAAAAAAAAAAGAGGCAACCAATGGAATGGGAGAAGATATTTGCAAATGACAGTACAGTCAAAAGTTTGATATCCAGAATCTATAATGAACTTCTCAAACTCAACACACATGAAACAGGCAAACATATCAAAAAATGTGCAGAAGATATGAACAGACACTTCTCCAATCAAGACATACAAATGGCTATCAGACACATGAAAAAATGTTCATCATCACTAGCCAAACTCATTTTATGAGGCCAGCATTACCTTGATCCCAAAACCAGACAAGGATCCCATCAAAAAAAGAGATTTGCATACCAATATCCTTGATGAACACAGATGCAAAAGTTCTCCCCCAAGTAGTAGCCAATAGGATCCAACGGTACATTAAAAGGATTATTCACCATGATCAAGTGGGATTTATTCCATGTATGTAAGGTTGGTTCGACAATTGCAAATCGATCAATGTGATACAATGCATTAATAAAAGAAAGAACAAGAACCATATGATACTCTCAATAGATGTTGAAAAAGCATCTGACAAAGTATAGCATCCCTTCCTAATCAAAACTCTTCAACGTGTAGGAATAGAAGGCACATACCTCAATATTATCAAATCCATCTTTGAAAAACCCATCACAAATATCATTATCAATGGAGAAAACTGAGACCTTTTCTGCTAAGGTCAGGAACATGGCAGGGATGTCCATTATCACCACTGCTATTCAACACAGTACTAGAAGTCCTAGCCTCAGCAATCAGACAACAAAAAGAAATTAAAGGCATCCAAATTGGCAAAGAAGAAGTCAAACTCTCACCCTTGCAGATGATATGATACTATATGTGTAAAACCCAAAAGACTCCACTCCAAATCTGCTAGAATGTGTACAGGAATTCAGTAAATTGTCAAGATATAAAATCAATGCACAGAAATCATTTGCATTTGTATACACCAACAACAAGACAGAAGAAAGAGAAATTAAGGAGTCAATCTTATTTACAACTGCACCCAAAACTATAAAATACCTAGGAATAAACCTAACCAAAGAGGCACAGAATCTCTACTCAGAAAACTATAAAGTACTCATGAAAGAAATTGAAGAAGACACAAAGAAATGGAAAAATATTGGGGCGCCTGGGTGGCTCAGTGGGTTAGGCCGCTGCCTTCGGCTCAGGTCATGATCTCAGGGTCTTGGGATCGGGTCCCGCATTGGGCTCTCTGCTCAGCAGGGAGCCTGCTTCCCTCTCTCTCTCTGCCTGCCTCTCCCATCTACTTGTGATTTCTCTCTGTCAAATAAATAAATGAAATCTTTAAAAAAAAAAAAGAAATGGAAAAATATTGAATGCTCATGGATTGGAATAACAAATATTGTGAAAATGTCTATGCTACCTAAAGCAATCTACACATTCAATGCAATCCTTATCAAAATCCCATCTATTTTTTCAAAGAATTGAAATAAATAATTCTAAAATTTATATGGAACCAGAAAAGACCTTGAATAGCCAAAGGAATATTGAAAAAGAAAGGCAAAGTTAGTGGCATCACAATTCCAGACTTCAAGCTCTATTACAAAGCTGTCATCATCAAGACAGCATGGTATTGGCACAAAAACAGATACATAGATCAATGGAGCAGAATAGAAAGCCCAGAAATAGACCCTCAAATCTATGGTCAACTAATCTTTGACAAAGCAGGAAAAAATGTCCAATGGAAAAAAGACAGCCTCTTCAACAAATGGTGCTGGGAAAATTGGACAGCCACATGCAGAAAAATGAAATTGGACCATTTCCTTACACCACACACAAAAATAGACTCAAAATGGATGAAGGACTTCAATGTAAGAAAGAATCCATCAAAATTCTCGAGGAGAACATATGCAGTAACCTCTTTGACCTCGCCGCAGCAACTTCTTTCTAGGAACATCGCCAAAGGCAAGGGAAGCAAGGGCAGAAATGAACTATTGGGGCTTCATCAAGATCAAAAGCTTTTGCACAGCAAAGGAAACAGTTCACAAAGCCAAAAGACTACTGACAGAATGGGAGAAGATATTTGCAAACGACATATCAGATAAAGGGCTAGTATCCCAAATTTATAAAGAGCTTATCAAACTCAACACCCAAAGAACAAATAATCCAATCAAAAAATGGGCAGAGGACATGAACAGACATTTCTGTAAGATGACATCCAGATGGCCAACAGACACATGAAAAACTGGTCCACATCACTCAGCATCAGGAAAATACAAATCAAAACCACAATGAGATACCACCTCACTCCAGTCAGAATGGCTAAAATTAACAAGTCTGGAAATGACAGATTCTGGCAAAGATGTGGAGAAGGGAACCCTCCTACACTTTTGGTGGGAATGCAAGCTGGTGCAACCACTCTGGAAAACAACATGGAGGGTCCTCAAAAAGTTGAAAATAGAGCTACCCTATGACCCAGCAATTGCACTACTGGGTATTTACCCTAAAGATACAAATGTAGTGATCCAAAGGGGCACGTGCACCCAAATGTTTATAGCAGCAATGTTCACAATAGCTAAACTATGGAAAGAACCTAGATGTCCATCAATAGATGAATGGATAAAGAAGAAGTGGTATATATATACACAATGGAATACTATGCAGCCATCAAAAAAATGAAATCTTGCCATTTGTGATGACGTGGATGGAACTACAGGTTATTACACTTAGCGAAATAAGTCAGTTTGGGAAAGACAACTATCATATGATTTCCCTGATATGAAGAAGTCGAGAAACAACATGGGGGTTTTGGGGGATAGGAAAAGAATAAAAGAAACAAGATGGGATAGGGAGGGACACAAACCATAAGAGACTCTTAATCTCACAAAACAAACTGAGGGTGGTCAGGGGGAGGGAGTTAGGGAGAGAGTGCTGTGGTTATGGACATTGGGAGGGTATGTGCTATGGTGAGTGTTATGAAGTATATAAACCTGGTGATTCACAGACCTGTACCCCTGGGGCTAATAATACATTATATGTTTATAAAAATAATTTTAAAAAATGTAAAAAAAGAGTTTTACAAACAAAAGCTAAAGGAGTTTGTGGCCACTAACACATCCCTGCAGGAAATATTAAAATGGACTCTTTAAAAAGAAAGGAACATTGAAAAGTGACAAAGACAAAAAAGGAAGAGAGAAAATCTCCAGACACAACTTCAAAACAAGTCATAAAATGGCAATAAGTACATAACTATCAATAATTTATCTCAATATCAATTGACAAAATTCTGCAATCCAAAGATATAGAGTGTCAGAATTGGTAAAAAACAAAAAACAAAAAACAAAAACAAAAACAAAAAAACAACCCAAAGAAACAAAAACAGGATCCATCTATATGGTGCCTACTAGAGATTCATTTTAGACCTAAAGACACCTGCAACCTGAACGTGAGGGAATGGAGAAACTTATATCATGTTAATGGACATCAAAAGAAAGCTAGAGTAGCCATATTTATATCAGATAAATTAGATTTTAAACCAAAGACTGTAACAAGAAATGAAGAAGGGCACCATATCATAATAAAGCAGATTATCTAATAAGAATATCTAACTGTTCGGGTGCCTGGGTGGCTCAGTGGGTTAAAGCCTCTGCCTTCAGCTCAGGTCATGATCTCAGGGTCCTGGGATTGAGCCCCACATGGGGCTCTCTGCTCAGCAGGGAGCCTGCTTCCCTTCCTCTCACTCTGCCTGCCTCTCTGCCTACTTGTAATCTCTGTCTGTCAAATAAATAAATAAAAATCTAAAAAAAACAAAAGAAGAAGAAGATCTAACTATTTTAAATATTTATGCATCCAACATGGGAGCTTCAAATACATAAAACAATGAATAATAAATAAAAAGGAACTTATTGGTAATAATACAATAATATTAGGGGACCATAACACCCCATTTATATCGATGGAGAGATCATCAAGGCAGAAAGTTAACAAGGAAACAATGGCTTTGAATAACACACTGGACCAGGTGGACAGATATATATTCAAAACATTCCATCCTAAAGTATCAAAATATACATTCTTTTCAACTGTGCAAGGACATTATCCAGAATAGATTACATAGTAGGTCACATAACAGGCCTCAACAAGTACAAAAGCATTGAGATCATACCATATATCTTTCAGACTACAATATTATGAAATTTGAATTCAACCACAAGAAAACATTTGGAAAGTACACAAATACATGGCAGTTAAACAATGTGGTACTAAGCAATGAATGGGTCAATGATAAAATTAAAGTAGAAATTAAAACATACATGTAAACAAATAAAAATGAAAACACAGTGGTCCAAAACCTTTGGGATACAACGAAAGTTGTCCTAAAAGGGAAGTATATAGCAATACAGGCCTACCTCAAGAAGCAAGAAAAATCTCAAACAGCCTAATTTTAAACATAAAAGAATTAGAAAAATAACACTAAATGAAGCATAAGGTTACCAGAGGAAGAAAATAATAAAGATTAGAACAGAACTAAATGATACAAAAACAAACAACAACAATAAAAAACACAGTTGAATAGATCAATGAAACCAGCAGCTGGTTCTTTGAAAAAATAAAATCGATAAACTCCGGCCAGATTTATCAAAAAGAAAAGATAACTGACCCAAATTAATAAAATCACAAATATAAAAGGAGAAATAACAACAAATAATACAGAAATACAATTATAAGAGGAATATTATGAAAAACTGTATGTCAAAAATTGGACAATCTTGAAGAAATGGATAAATTCTGAGAAACATATAAACTACCAAAATTGAGGCAGGAAGAAATAGAAAACTTTAACAGACCAATAACCAGCGAAGAATTTGAATCAGTAATCAAAAATCTCCCAACAAACAAAACTTTAGGGCCAGATGCATTCTTAGGGGAATTTTACCAAACATTGAAGGAAGAGTCAATACCTATTTTTCTCAAAATCTCCCAAAAAATAAAAATGGAAGGAAAACTTCCAAATCCATTCTATGAAGCTAGCATTATCCAAAACCAGACAAAGACTTCACTAACAAAGAGTCTACAGGCTGATATTGTGTTGAACATGGATACAAAAATTTTCAACCAAATACTAGAAAATTGAATCCAAACGTGCATTAAAGGAACCATTCCCTACAGTCAAGTGGGATTTATTCCTGGGCTGCAAGGGTCATTCAATATTTGCAAATCAATCAACGTGATACACCACATTCATAAAAGATAAGAACCAATGATCATTTCAATAGATGTAGAAAGCATTTGAAAAAGTACAGCATTCATTCATGATAAAAGAAAAAAAAATTCTCAACAAAGTAGGCTTAGAGGGAACATATTTAAACACAATAAAGTCCATATATGAAAAACCTACAGCAAATATCTTCAATAAAGAAAGACTGAGAACTTTTCCTCTTGTCAGGAACAAGTCGGGATGTCCACTCCAACCATCATTATTTAACATAGTACCGGAAGTTTTAGGCACAGCAGACAACACAAAGAGATAAAAGTCATCCAAATTGGTAAGGAATAAGTCAAACTTTCACTATTTGCAGACGACATGATACTCTATATAGAAAACCCAAAAGATTCCACCAAAAAAATATTGCTAGAACTAAAACACAAATTCAGTCAAGTTGCAGGATAAAGAATCAATGTACAGAAATCTGTTGCATTTCTATACACCAATAATGAAGCAGCAGAAAGAGAAATCAAGGAATCAATCCCAGTTACAACTGCAACAAAAACCATAAGATACTTAGGAATAAACATAACCAAAGTGGTAAAGGATATATAATCTGAAAACTATAAAACACTAATAAAATAAATTGAAAAAGATACAACGAAATGGAAAAACATTTCATGCTCTTGGATTGGAGGAAAAAAATGCTGTCAAAATATCTGTATTACCCAAAGCAATCTACTCATTTAATGCAATCCCTACCAAAATACCAAGAACATTTTTCACAGAGCTAGATCAAACAATTCTAAAATTTCTATGGAGCCACAAAAGACCCCAAATAGCCAAAGCAATCTCTAAAAAGGAAAGCAAAGCTGGAATACCACAACCAGGCTTCAAGTTATGTTACAAATCTGTATTGAAGACACTAAGGTACTGGTACAAAAATAGATGCATAGATCAATGGAACAGAGTAGAAAACCCAGAAATGAGCTCACAGCTATGTGGTCAGTTAATCTTTGACAAACCGGGAATATTTATCCAGTAGAAAAAAAGATAGTCTCTTTGACAAACGGTGTTGGCAATACTAGATGACAACATGCAAAGGAATGAAATTAGACCATTTTCTTACATCATATACAAAAATAAATTCAAAATGGATGGAAGACCTAAATGTGAAACCATTAAAATCCTAGAGAACACAGATCATAGCCACTTCTTACCAGACATGTCTCCTGAGGTAAGAGAAACAAAAGCAAAAATAAACTAGTGGGGTTTCATGAAAGTAAATCTTCTGCACAGCAAAGGAGACAATCAGTAAAACTAAAAGGCAACCTACAGAATGGGAGATAATATTTGCAAATGACCTATCTGATAAAGGGTTAGTATCCAAAATACACAAAGAATTTATAAAACTCAACCCCCCAAAAATAATCCAGTTAAAAAATGGGTAGAAGATAAGAAGAGACAATTTTCCCAAGAATACATAAAGATAGCCGACAGACACATGAAATGATGCTCAACATCACTCATTATCAGGACAATACAAATCAAAACTACATGAGATATCACTTTACACCTGTAAGACTAGCTAAAATAAAAAAAATTAAAAATAAAATAAAAAAGTCAGTGTTGCCAAGAATGTGGAGAAAGGGGAACCCTACTGCACTGTTGGTGGGAATGCAAAGTGGTCCAGTCACTGTGGAAAATATAATGGATGTTCCTCAAAAGGTTAAAAATAGAACTACCTTAATATCCAGCATTTATACTACTAAGTATTCATCCAAAGGGTACAAAAATACTCCTTCAGAGGGATACAGGCACCCTGATGTTTACAGCAGCATTATCGACAATAACCAAATTATGGAAAGAGCCCAAATGTCCATTGACAGATTATATATGTATATATATATAATGCATATTATATGCATAATATGTTATATAATATGCATATTATATAATATACAATATATTATATAATAGACATATAATAATATTATATAATTATATAATTATATAATGCACACATATA
>NC_081575.1:55740066-55748509 GCF_022355385.1 Mustela nigripes | reverse complement strand
GTGTGTGCATATAATTATTATATGTGTATGATATAATATAATTATATGCACACCCATATAATTATTATATGTGTGTGCATATAATTATTATATGTGTATGATATAATATAATTATATAATACACACATATAATGCATATATATATATATATATATATATATATAATAAATCTTACAACATACAGTAGTAAAGATTGCAAATTTTACAGCCAAGGAAACAATCCTGAGAACAACCAGGAAAAAGAGTTTCCTCATATATGGATGGAGGAACATCAGAATAACATCAGACCTGTCCACAGAAACCTGGCAAGCCAGAAAGGGCTGACAAGGCATATTCAGAGTACTAAATGAGAAGAACATGCAGCCAAGAATACTATATCCAGCAAGGCTGTCATTCAGAATGGATGGAATGATAAAGAAATTTCAGGACAGGCAGAAACTGAAAGAATATGCAACCACCAAGCCAGCCCTGCAAGAAACATTAAGGGGGATTCTGTAAACAAAGAGACACCCCCAAGAGTCACATAGACCAGAAAGAAACAGAAAATCTATAGAAGCAGGGACTTTACAGTCAATATAATGCCACTAAATTCATACCTTTCAATAGTTACTCTAAATGTAAATGGGCTGAATGATCCCATCAAAAGAAAGAGAGTTGCAGATTGGATAAAAAAAAAAAAATAGGACCTATCCATATACTGTCCACAAGAGACTCATTTTGAACCTAAAGACATCTCCAGATTGAAAGTGAGGAGATGGAAACCGTCTACCACGCTAATGGACCTCAAAAGAAAATTAGGTTATTCCCTCCCTTCCCTTATGGTCTTCTGTGCTCTTCCTTATGTTCCACATATGAGTGAAACCATATGACAATTGTCTTTCTCTGCTTGACTTATTTCACTTAGCATAATCCCCTCCTGTTTCATCCACGTTGATGAGAATGGTGGGTATTCATGTTTCCTGATGGTTGAGTAATATTCCATCATATATATGGACCACATTTCATGAACTGAACATAATAAAAAAATTAAATAAAAATCTTTGGACAAATAAAAAGAGCAAGAAGAGGGAGAAGCAGACTCCCCACCAAGCAAGGAGCCCAATGCAGGACTTGATCCCAAGACACTAGGATCATGAACCAAGCCAAAGGCAGAGGCTTAAGTGACTGAGCCATGCAAGTGCCCCTATTTCAAGTATTTTTTACTTATTTTAATAAAAAGACATAACCATCCTATTTTATAATATTAAAAATAGAAACCTAGGGTAGCAATCCTCATATTAGACAAATTAGATTTCAAACCAAAGACCATAATAAGAGACATAGAATGATACTGTATTATATTTGAAGGATATATCCAACAAGAGGATCTAACAATTATAAATATCTATGCTCCCAACATGGGAGCAGCCAATTACATAAGCCAATTGTTAACCAAAATAAGGAAACATACTGATAATATTTTAAAAGTAGGAGACAGCAATGGACAGGTCATCTAAGCAGAAGCTCAACAACAACAACAAAAGAGCTTTGAAGGACACATTGGACCAGATAGACATTTTCTCCAACGTCATACAAATGTCAATAAACACGTGAAAAAATGCTCAACATCACTAGCCATCAAGGAAATATAAATCAAAACCACAATGAGATACCACTTTATATCAGTTCGAATGGAAAAAATTAACAAGGCAGGAAACAGCAAATGTTGGAGAGGATGTGGAGAAAGGGGAACCTTCTAACACTGTTGGGGAATGCAAGCTGGTACAGCCACTCTGGAAAAAAAAAAATATGGAGGTTCCTCAAGATGTTAAAAATAGAGCAATCCTGTGAGTCAACAATTGCAATACTAGGTATTTACCCCAAAGATACAGGTGTGGTGAGAAGAAAGGACACATGCACCCCAGTGTTCATAGCAGCAATGTTCACAATAGCCAAACTGTGCAGGGAAACAAGATGCCCTTCAACAGATGAATGGATAAAGAAGATGTGGAATATACAATAGAATATCACTCAACCATCAGAAAGGATGAATGCCCAGCATTTGCATTGACATGGATGGAACTGGAGGGGACTATGCTCAGTGAAATAAGTCGAGCAGAGAAAGATAATTATAATATGGTTTCACTCCTATGTCGAACATAAGGAATAGTATGGAAGATATTAGAGGAAGGGAGAGAAAACTGAACGGAAGAAATCATAGAGGGAAAAAAGTCATGAGAGACTCTGGACCCCAGGAAACAAACTGAGGCCTACAGAAGGGAGAAGGATGAGGGAATGGGGTAACCAAGTGATGGGTATTAAGGAGAGCATGTGTTGTGATCAGCACTGGGTGTTTTAAAAAATTAATGAATGTTGAATACTACACCAAAAGCTACTGATGTACTATATGTTGGCTAACTGACTGTACTAAATGTATATAAACATTTACTAGTCTCCTGCCCATGTTATATAGTAGTGTTGTAAAGGTTTTAGGACATGATGACTTTTAAAAACAGGGAATTATCCATTTTTCCCTGCATTCTCATATATTTTTCCCTTCACATTCAATCCTCATTAAATGGTAATTATTTGTGCTCACAATCTTGATTCCTTTAACCTCTGGAACTAGTTCATTATGGTCTCTCCCACTCCAACACCCCATGTCAGTGTACTTTGAAGCAGTCTTATCCTGCTGACACTTGGACCTCACAGCCCAATGTCCCAATTCCATTAGAACTCCATTTTGTTGAATAAATGATAAATAATTTCAAATTAAGGCTTTGTTTAATGATAAAGTGTTCATGTACATGTTAGCAAGCATGTTTTTTCAGCATCCAACAATGTTTCAACCCACAGGTTTCTTAGATCTGTGACCCCTATATTTTGCCTCCTAGTTAGCTGTTAACATATAAGCTTACCTGTGTTTAGATAGTAGCACTGGGGCATCTGGTACTGGAATGCAACAAAAAAGTTACTAACATCTAAAAAGAATCTGAAAACTTGTATTTTACATAAGACACAATCACAGTCAAATTTCTTACATACAGCCATTATTATCAATATATTTTCTTTCAATAGCAGTTATGGACCAACCTACCTGTGTCACTTCCCCCATCTCATTAAGACTTTGCTGCAACACTGCTTCCATAACCCAGTCTACTTCCAATTGGATATGATTAATCACAATGTCATCCTTGACCTTTCATAAAATTACAGAATGTGAGATCCTATAATGAACTTATAGATCACCTTCTTCCATTCTTATTTTTACAATTTGTAGAAACATAGCCCAGAAAGAGGAATTGGTTTGTACAGGACTATGCAGCTATTAAGATAAGACCCAGAATCACGTTCTCCTGACTCCTATTCTTCTACTTTGTCACACTGCTAAGGATCATCATCTGAAACAAGTCCCAATGGGATGAATATTTAGTTTCCCACTTTCCATAAGGGTCCCCCCCCATGATCCTCAAATGAAAGAATCTACCAAAGTTTAGTTGCATTAGGTATGATAATATATAAAATTACATTTATCTTACCAGGCTTATAATCAGCTGAAATTGCTATAGAAAAAAAAAAAAGCTTAATCTTTATTGGCCATTTTCATTTGTAATGTCTCTATTGATTTCACTGCCCAAGGATGAAGCCATGAGGCACTCTAGAAAATCTGCATGTTTATTGCCAAGGGTTTACTCAGAGTGTAATTTTAAAGAAGAGACACTGGGAAGATCAAAACCAACATGTAGACCCTGATATCTGATAGCCAGTCACCAGCCAGAAAATATTATATAAATTGAGAAGTTGTTCAAGACCAGACATTTCCAGGAGATGGCAGTATAAGGCAAGTCTGGATATAAACGAAATTGAAATTAATAAAAGAAAAAAAAAGTTTTCATTGTCTAAGAATATTTTTAAGATGAGATCATGCCACTACCTAAAACCTGTATACAAGGAAAATGCACTGATTTACAAGATCATGTAGGTCACCAGTGTGAGATCTACTAGGCAATGGCCACAAAACATTTTAAAGGAAATATTGTGAATAAATGCAACCCAAACACTTTGTTCTAAGTACTCCTAAGACCTCGAAAGTGTGTGGGCTTAGCAGGGAGATTACTTACATTTTCAAAGGAAGGTTCTAATCTTATTATGTGTAAGAAGACTTGCACAGAGTTGTAAGATTCACTTTTTAATGTCTGATATATATATATATATATATATATATATATATATATATATATATATCAAACACTGTGTGCTGGACATTATTACAAATTATTTCACTTAATCTCCATCCTGGTAAGTAACTACCATTATCCAAATTTTACATATAAGGAAACTGAGGTTTGAGAGTTTAAGTCACTTGCCCAGCAGACAATATTATGCATATAATCCCATATAACCTTTATTTCTTTAATAATTTTACCTTTTCCCTTGATACCTTGGTCCTTGATTCTTGATTACTTGAAAGTATGTTTACTTAAGAAACTGTAATAGAGACAGCATAGAGTTTTGCAGCACTGCCTAAAGAAAGATGCCCTCTTCGTTCTCAGATGAAAGGAAAACAATTCTGGGCTACCTAACTCATCAGTTAACATTGCAATTTTTTTCTGAGTTTCAATACAATTATGATTTACCTCTCTCTGATCTGGGATCCTGTCCTTTCAACATTATGTATGCTTCATTGGCAGATGTTAAAAAGCAAACACAAACTAGATGTGGAAACATACTGGATTTGCTTTTTGTCCAACACAAATAATTGGCTCCAAATGCAGTATTTCTATTATTATTCTGTGCCAAACAATCTGCTGTATTTGTTGAATTGAAGCCTTGGTTTCTCCTCATTTTATGTACATTTTGGTGAGCAGGATCACTGCATGCAATTTGTTCCACACATAGAAAGCAGCACTCAAATCTCTTTCATTCAATTTGCCTTTTCCCAATTTTTTTCCATTTTCTACAGTTTGAAGTGCAAAAAGAAAAAAAATTATGTCAGACCTTACCAGAAATCTTTTGGTTGCCTAGAAACCTCAGCAGACAACATTTTGTATTGATAGTTATCACAGTATGGGGTCTGACAATCTGCCTTTCAAGACCACATGTTCAATCCTCTATATTTCTTTTTTAAAAACTTTTATTTTTCTTCATTTTTTAATGTAAATTCAATTCAATTAACATACAGTGGATTGGTTTCAGAGGTAGAATTTAGTGATCCATTCTGTTTGTATTTCTATAGGTGCTTAGTCTCCAAAGAGCTGACTTAAACTCACCAAATTCACCAAAGACTGGCATCTAAACCAGAACATCGGGTCATCATGTAAAATGATAGTTATATTTGTCAAAGAGATCAAATTACTCATCTTCTGATCAGCTCATTCTCTCACAGTAGCTTATATAGAAAATCAAAACATAATCAGAAGCTAATTTATTGAGCACAGATACAGAACAAGTGCAGTGAGCTACACGATTTGACTGGTTAATGACATCAATACCTGGCTCTTCTACTTCCTAGCTGTGGGACTTCGGATAAGTTATTTAGCATCTCAGTACTTCAGTTCTCTCTTCTGTAAAATGGGGATAACAAATAATGCTTACTATCTTTGTGGGATTGCTGTTAGGAATGAATAAATGCAAAGTGCTCAGAACAATGCCTGGCACATACTAAGTGCTCAAAATGTTAACTATTGTTATTTTTATTATTTAATGTACCATCTACACAACAGAAATACCTTGAATTCTCTCCATTGGACCTCTCTGAATTGTCATTTGTGGACTCTTGTACATCTCTTTACCTTAGCACTTCCCAAGTTTTAAATAGCATCTGTGTGTGGATGACACCAAATCTCCATCATCAATAACTCTTCTGAGTTTCATACTTATATATTCAACAGCCATTTGGGCACCATCACCTAAACTGGTGCTTCCCATTTTTTTTTTAATGGTATGACACACATAGAAAACAAATAATTATACAACACATTGGGGTTAATGCATCCTGAGATGTGCAGCTCAGCCTGACCACTGGGGATTCTAGCTGCTCTACAAAAAGCCTAACCATGCTGAAGGCTGAGAAGATCAGTGTTTCCATATCTTGTAAGCTATTTGGATCAGACAAAGCTTCAACCTCAATGTCTTTCCAGGCACCTCACAGGCAATATGTCAAACACAAAGGGATAATTTTTTTTTTTCCTTAAGGGTAGATTGTCCACCCATGCACCTCATCTACCCAGATATTCAAGGCAGAAATTGGAATATTTTCTAGATTCTTCCTCTTCTTAACCTTCAATATTCGTCATTAAATTTTGCCAATTTTACCTATAAAATCTTTCTGGTCTCTGTAGCCTCTTTTCCATTCACCATGTTTAAACCCTAGTTTAACCCCTTATCTCCACTGCTGTAATAGCCTTCTAAGCTATTGTCCTACCCTGCTCTCCCATCCCTGGTGAAATCTATTCTTTACACAACTGCCATGGTAATCTAAAACACAGGTTTCACCTTGTCATACCTTTGCATAAAATCCTTCAATGTCTGCCCATATTTTAGAATTGTGGTCCCAAAACTTTTCCTCTGAAATATAATGCAAGAAATAAAACCCTTTACACAAACCCTAAAAGAGAGTAAGGGTGGAGGATAATGACAAGGAAATTCTTTGAAGTCTTGTGTTTTATCTTTAACTTGTTCACTAGCAATTTTGAACTCCATATGATAATATATGTTTATTTTAATACAAAAATAATGTTCTAAGTTATATATCAAAAATAAAATGGATGCCTTATAAAAACACACCATATTTGTCCTGTGCCTTGGCATATGTGTTAACTTGTCTTGAAAACTTGAAAACCCTCACTGCAAAAAATTACCAAAGGATAAGATCCAAGCTTCATAACCTGGCCTCTAAGGTCTTCATGATTTAGCCTCTGCTTATCTCTCCTTCTCCCTCTTTTTGTTCCAGTGGAACTGACCTCAGTGCATTTCTATGCCTATACCATACTATTTCTGTACTCTCTACCTACCAAGAAACCTGCCATCTACTCTTATCATCACAACTTCCATTTAATTCCTGGACAGTGCTAACTCCTCCTTTGAGATCGAGTGCACATGTCTGATCTCTCACATCCATCAAGATATCTCCCATGCTATGTCCCAGGCTAGTTTAGGTGCTATTCCTCTGTACTCCTTTAGCGCTGTGGGCTTATATTAACCAAAACACTTAACCCACTGCATTGATATTATCTTTTCTTTTAATTTTACATTTTTTGATTCCTCACTAAAATATAAGCTCTTCAAGAACAGATTCTGTATATATCATTGGCATACAAATATTAGTTTCAGCTTTTTAAAAATATAACTGAGTTCTGATCATCTTAGGCTTCCATGTGGACCAATTCCCTCTTTGATTGATGAATTCTTTCCTTAGAGTTTTAATATCATCAATCATTTTATAACAAAAAACTTTAGAACACAGTTGCATTTCTTTAATCGGTTATGTATTTCATACTGTACCTCTTTGAGAAAAACCCCTGAATATTTGGAGACACCTGCTATAGCCCACAAATATCACCCCCTTTTTGTTATATAGTGATTTTTTTTAAGTCAAAGCCATTTATCAATTATCTGGATAGAAGAGTAAAAAAATAGAAATATCACAAGTAACTGAAATAAATACTAAATAAATACATATCAGATAATAGCAGAGGAGAAAAGTAAAGCTAGAAATTAAAAAAAAAATCAAACTAATTCGGTATGTCACTGAATGGGCTCATTGCTTATACACCACACATCATCTACAGAAAGAAATACTTCTATCACATATCAAACTGTATGAAGATTTATATACAAAGAGTAGATTATTTGGCCACCTGTTATACTGCTAAGCCTGGATTCATCTAAACCTAATATATAAATAAAGAATGATGGAATCATGCTTATGGATCAGGAAGTCTAGAGATGTTTCTTTGTAATTTTCTTTTTAGTTTTTAATGATTTTATTTATTTTACAGAGAGAGTGAGTGCACGAGTTGGGGGAGGGGCAAAGGGAGAGAAAGAATCTCAAACAGACTCCACACTGAATGCAGAGCCTGGTGAGGAGCTCCATCAAAGACTGTGACGTGAGCTGAAATCAAGAGTAGGACCCTTAACCAACTGAACCACTCAGGTACCTCTCTGTAATTTTAAATTTCTCTCTGAAATATATCTGTTTTATTTCATTCTTTAAATGTTTGACACTTTTGTGCTATAGAATAGATTAAAATCATAGGATCTCCAGTCTTTTATATCTTTGAAATCTAATGTCACTCAAATGTAATTTATATGAAAGATACTTTGAAAATTAATCTCCACTGTGGTCTATAATGGACTAGTAATCTGTCATTTTTAGGCCATTTATTTTTTTTTTAATTTTTTATTTTTTATAAACATATATTTTATCCCCAGGGGTACAGGTCTGTGAATCACCAGGTTTACA
>NC_081575.1:55725814-55739666 GCF_022355385.1 Mustela nigripes | reverse complement strand
GGAAGAATAAATATTGTGAAAATGTCTATGCTACCTAAAGCAATCTACACATTTAATGCAATTCCTATCAAAGTACCATCCATCTTTTTCAAAGAAATGGAACAAATAATTCTAAAATTCATATGGAACCAGAAAAGACCTCGAATAGCCAAAGGGATATTTTTAGGCCATTTAAATCTATAATTTTATCCACAGGAGCAGGATTTTTTTTTTCCTATTTGTAATGGCATATTGCAGATTGCCATTACACTTATTCTCGTGCCCTTACAGGTCATACTTGGGAGAAATGGTCCCAGCTCAGCAGGGCTACTCAACTTTTGAGGTATGTTACAAGCTACATTATTTTTTTTCAAACAATATAATTTAGACTCAGAGAAACTCTGCTGTAATAGAAATTTTCCTATACCTGAATTTCACATAGTCTGATGTATCTAAATTGAGAACATAATATAGCTGAAGTTTACAAGCTACATTTTCAAAGCTGACTGCATAATAAAATTGCTGGCATATTTGTTGAATTCTAAGTAAAAATCTATGTACCATGTAAGTATGTTCCTGAAACAATAAATTATCTCTGTGAGTTGAAAATGCAGACATTAGGTAAATCTTTTTTTTTAAGATTTTATTTATTTATTTGAGAGAGAGTGAGAGAGAGAGTAAGAGGGGAGAAGGTTAGAGGTAGAAGCAGACTCCCCATGGAGCGGGGAGTCCAATGTGAGACTCAATCCAAGGACTCTGGGATCATGACCTGAGCCAAAGGCAGGTGCTTAACCACTGAGCCACCCAGGCGCCCAGGTAAATCATTTTTATTTGTGAAAACATTTAGAGGGTATTTTGAGGACCCCCATTTCAGAAGAAATATCATACATTTGCAAGTACTTTTATTGTTTAAAAACATAGTCCATATTTCCCTTATTTCAGATAGACTTTTTCATGTTTTCAAATGACACAGACTAACATAATGCCTTACTAAATTTCCACAGAAAATTTGCAACTAATATCCACAGACATTCTGCAGGAGCTCCAGACCATCATTTTCTCCACAGATACTCTGAATTTCCTGTACAGGAGGAGGGGTGGGAAAAGTGGGTGATCTATCACATATTCCACAAATTGGAACTTTTGACCACTCAGTGGCAGCTGCCATTAGCCTCCATATTAATTTAAAATATGTTCAGATGAAATTTACAAACTAACTAATAGTTACTAAGTAACTAAATGGCAATTTTTTCACATAAAACAAGTCTATATACAACTAATTAATTTTTAATTACATCAAAAGCTAGTCATGAACTAGGTATTGGCTACCTAAACATAGCCAAAAAATTAAAAAAAAAAACCCACAAGTCTAGATTGGAGCACCTGGGTGGCTCATTTGGTTAAGCATCCAACTCCTGATTTCAGCTTAGGTTGTGATCTCAGTGTCATGAGTTTAAGCCCCACATTGGGCTCCATGCTCAGCATGAAATCTGCTTGAGATTCTCTCTCCCTCTCACTTTGCCCCTTCCCACTCATGCTCTCTCTTTCTAAAATAAACAAGTAAATATTTAAAAAAAAAACAATAAACAAAACAAAACAAAAAAAGTCCAAATACTGGTCCTTGCTTAGTTGTTCAACAATGCCATTTGGACCCAAGGTAGTTCTATTTTTTTCTGACCCACTATTCATACATGTAGACTTTTGTCTTCATGCTTGTTGTCCTATTTTCATAATATGGCTGCTGAAGCTCCAAATGTCATGTTAACATTCAAGAAAGAGAGAGAGAACAAGAGAGAGTCAGTGTCAGCAGACTTCTGCTTGATGTCTCACTACTAGAACCGAATCACATTGTTTCTCCTATTTGCAAGTGACTATGGGAAATTTAGGTTTTTGCTTTCTAGTTTCTATAATGGAAAGTATCAAGGGAAAAGAGAGTTAAAAATGGATTAAGGATAGCTAATTAACAAGATGTCTAGCCTTCTTTGGCCTGATATAGTAATATCTGTTGTTACCACTAATGGCAGTGTTATTTGACAATGCTGTTAGTCTAATCAAGTAGATTGGTGGTCACTAGTTTATGCACTGAGAGTAGTCCCCTCACCCAGGGATTCAGGAGGAGTCTAAGGTTACTGGTCCAGAGGGTATTTGAAGTAACAGTCAATACGGTTCCTAGCCAGTGTCTTCCTCTGATCTTACTTAATTGTCTTCAGTTGACTAAATTCTTTTTTCTCAAGTTTTTATTTAAATTCTAGTTAGTTAACATATATAACAAAATTGATTTCAGGTGTAGAGTTTAATGATTCATCACTAACACACAACACCCAGTCCTCATCACAACAAATGCCCTCCTTAATACCTATCACTCATTTAATCCATCCCCCACCTACCTTCCTCCATCAATCTTGTTTGTTCTATGTAGATAAGAATTATTTTTTGTTTGATTCCCTCTCTCTCTTTTCCCCCCTTTCCTCTATGTTCATGTCTGGTTCCTTAAATTCCACATATGAGTGAAATCACATGATATTTGTCTTTCTCTGACCGACTTATTTTGCTTAACATAGTACACTCTAGATACACCCACATCATAGCAAATGGCAAGATTTTATTCTTTTGATGGCTGAGTAATATTCCATGTGTATATATATCCATTCATAAGTCAATGGACATTTGAGAGGTTTCCATGGTTTGGCTATTGTTGATAATGCTGTTAAAGACATCAGGATGGGGGCACCTGTTATAAACATCAAGGCAGAGTCATTACATATCTGCCTTCAGCTTGGGTCATGATCCCAGGGTCATGGGATTGAGTCCTGCATCAGGCTCCCTGCTCAGTGGGAAGCCAGCTTCTCCCTCTCCCACTCCCCCTACTCGTGTTCCTTCTCCTGCTGTGTCTCTCTCTGTCAAATAAATAAATAAAATCCTGGAGCACAACATCAAAAACCTAATTATGCACCAGTTTGCATTTCCACGAACAGTGTAAAACTATTCCCTTATCTCTGCATCCTCAAACTTAGTAAACCTTAGTGGTATCTCCTCTTAGGATCCGTTCTCATGTAAATACAATATTTAATCAGTTCTAAGACACACTATTTGGCATATTTTCTCTCTGATAAATCTCTGAAATTAGGATTAACTTCCAACAAATTATATATCTCCAATATTATGCTTTACTTACAACAATTGTGTCTTAAAGATAATGGTGGACAGGTAGATATTGTGATGTTGTTGTACATGGGAAACCTGGTCATCGCTGTTCATGATATAAACACATCAGGTGAGTTATATGCATTGTTAGTATTACATGTGTTAATTGACATTTAAAATGTCTTCAAAAAGATTACAGTGCAATTAAGCATCAGAACAAAATGTTATTCTCTAAGCAGAAAAATAAGAAAATGGAACACTGAGGGGGAATATGATATTAGTGAAACAAATATATATTACTGGAGGAATAAATGTCACCATTAAGACTTGAAGTGTAAGTGTCCATGGGTCAGAAGAAAACCTCAGAGACAACAGTGGATCTCCTCACCTTGTTTTTCTTTTTTTATTAATATACTTACTTTCAGCATAACAGTATTCATTATTTTTTAACCACACCCAGTGCTCCATGCAATCCCTGCCCTCTATAATACCCACCACCTGGTAACCCAACCTCCCACCCCACCCTCCCGCCACTTCAAACTCCTCAGATTGTTTTTCAGAGTCCATAGTCTCTTATGATTCACCTCCCCTTCCAATTTACCCCAACTCCCTTCTTCTCTCTAACTCCTCATGTCTTCCATGCTATTTCTTATGCTCTACAAATAAGTGAAACAATATGATAATTGACTTTCTGCTTGAATGATTTCACTCAACATAATTTCTTCCAGTCCCGTCCATGTTGCTACAAAAGTTGGGTATTCATCCTTTCTGATGGAGGCATAATACTCCATAGTGTATATGGACCCCATCTTCCTTATCCATTCATCTGTTGAAGGGCATCATGGTTCTTTCCATAGTTTGGCAACCATGGCCATAGATGCTATAAACTTTGGGGTACAGATGGCCCTTCTTTTCACGACATCTGTATCTTTGGGGTAAATACCCAGTAGTGCAAGTGCAGGGTCATAGGGAAGTTCTATTTTTAATTTCTTGAGGAATCTCCACACTGTTCTCCAAAGAGGCTGCACCAACTTGCATTCCCACAAACAGTGAAAGAGGGTTCCCCTTTCTCCACATCCCCTCCAACCCATGTTGTTTCCTGTCTTGTTAATTTTGGCCCTTCTAACTGGTGTAAGGTGATATCTCAATGTGGTTTTAATTTGAATCTCCCTGAGGGCTAGTGATGATGAACATTTTTTCATGTGTCTGATAGCCATTTGTATGTCTTCATTGGAGAAGTGTCTGTTCATATCTTCTGCCCATTGTTTGATATGATTGCCTGTTTTGTGTGTGTTGGGTTTGAGGAGTTCATTATAGATCCTGGATCTCAACCTTTTGTCTGTACTGTCATTTGCAAATATCTTCTCCCATTCCGTGGGTTGCCTCTCTGTTTTTTTGAATGTTTCCTTTGCTGTGCAGAAGCTTTGATTTTGAAGTCCCAAAAGTTTATTTTTGCTTTTGTTTTCTTTGCCTTTGGAGACGTATCTTGAAAGAAGTTGCTGTGGCTGATATCGAAGAGGTTACTGCCTATGTTCTCCTCTAGGATTCTGATGGATTCCTGTCTCACATTGAGGTCTTTTATCTATTTTGAGTTTATCTTTGTGTATGGTGTAAGAGAATGGTCGAGTTTCATTCTTCTACATATACCTGCCCAGTTTTTCCAGCACCATTTATTGAAGAGACTGTCTTTTTTCCACTGTATATTTTTTCTTGTTCTGTCGAAGATTAATTGACCATAGAATTGAGGGTTCATATCTGGGCTCTCTACTCAATTCCACTGGTCTATGTGTCTGTTTTTATGCCGGTACCATGCTGTCTTGGTGATCAAAGCTTTGTAATAAAGCTTGAAATCAGGTAACATGATGCACCCAGCTTTATTTTTGTTTTTCAACATTTCCTTAACTATTTGGGGTCTCTTCTGATTCCATACTAATTTTTGGATTATTTGCTCCAGCTCTTTGAAGAATACTGGTGGAATTTTGATCGGAATGGCATTAAAAGTATAGATTGCTCTAGGCGGTATGGACATTTTAACAATGTTTATTCTTCTGATCCAAGAGCATGGAATGGCCTTCCATCGTTTTGTGTCTCTTTAATTTCTTTCATTAGTGTTCTGTAGTTTCTCGAATACAGATCCTTTACCTCTTTGGTTACGTTTATTCCCAGGTATCTTACGGTTCTTAGTGCTATAGTAAATGGAATCGATTCTCTAATTTCCCTTTCTGTATTTTCAATGTTAGTGTATAATAAAGCCACTGATTTCTGCACATTGACTTTGTATCTGGCCACGTTGCTGAATTGCTGTATGATTTCTAGTAGTTTGGGGGTTTGGGGTTTTCCATATAAAGAATCATGTCATCTGAGAATAGAGAGAGTTTGACTTCTTCATTGCCAATTTGGATACCTTGTATTTCTCTTTGTTGTATGATTGCTGTTGCTAGGAATTCTAATACTATGTTCAACAAGAGTGGTGAAAGTGGGCATCCTTGTCTTGTTCCTGATCTCAACAGAAAGGCTGCAAGCTTTTTCCCATTGAGAATGATATTTGCTGTGGATCTTTCATAGATAGATTTGATGACGTTCAGGAATGTTCCCTCTATCCCTATACTTTGAAGTGTTTTAATCAGAAACGGATGCTGGATTTTGTCAAATGCTTTTTCTGCACCAATTGAGAGGACCATGTGGTTCTTCTCTCTTCTCATATTAATTTGTTGTATCGCATTGATTGATTTGTGAATGTCGAACCATCCTTGTAGCCCAGGGATGAATCCCACCTGGTCATGGTGGATAATCTTTTTTAATGTGCTGTTGGATCCTGTTTGCTAGGATCTTGTTGAGAATCTTAGCATCTATATTAATCAGTGATATTGGTCTGAAATCCTCCTTTTTGGTAGGGTCCTCGCCTGGTTTGGGGATCAGGGTAATGCTGGCTTCATAGAAAGAGTCAGGAAGTTTTCCTTCTGCTTCAATTTTTTGAAACAGCTTCAGGAGAATAGGTGTTATTGCTTTTTTGAAAGTTTGGTAGAATTCGCCAGGGGATCCATCAGGTCCTGGGCTCTTGTTTTTTGGGAGGTTTTTGATCACTGCTTCAATCTCGTTACTAGATATCAGTCTATTAAGGTTGTCAATTTCTTCCTGGTTCAATTATGGAAGTTTATGGTTTTCCAGGAATGCATCCATTTCATCTAGGTTTCTAATCTTATTGGCATATAACTGTTGATAATAACTTCTGATGATTGTTTCTACTATCTTGGTGTTCGTTGTGATCTCTCCATTTTCATTCATAACTTTATGAATTTGGGCTTCTCTCTTTTCTTTTGGATTAGTGTGGCCAATGGTTTATCGATCTTATTGATTCTTTCAAAAAACCAGCTTCTAGTTTCATTGATACGTTCTACTGTATCTCTGGTTTCTACCTCATTGATCTCAGCTCTAATCTTGATGATTTCCCTTCTTATGTGTGGAGTTGGTTTGGTTTGTTGTTGATTCTCCAGTTCTTTAAAGTGTAGAGACAGCTGCTGTGTTCTGGATTTTTCAGTTTTTTTGAGGGAGGCTTGGATGGCTATGTATTTCCCCCTTAGGACCGCCTTTGCTGTATCCCATAGGTTTTGGACCGAAGTGTCTTCATTCTCATTGGTTTCCATGAATTGTTCCAGTTCTTTCTTGATCTCCTGGTTGGTCCAAGCACTCTTAAGCAGGGTGGTCTTCAGCTTCCAGGTGTTTGAGTTCCTTTTGAACTTTTCCTTGTGATTGAGCTCCAGTTTCAAAGCATTGTGATCTGAGAATATGCAGGGAATAATCTCAGTCTTTTGGTATCGGTTGAGTCCTGATCGTGACCCAGTATGTGGTCTATTCTGGAGAAGGTTCCATGTGCATGTGAGAAGAATGAGTATTGTGTTGTTTTAGGGTGGAATGTTCTGTATATATCTATCAGGTCCATCCGGTCCAATGTGTCATTCAATGCTCTTGTTTCTTTATTGATTTTCTGCTTTGATGATCTGTCTATTTCTTAGAGAGGCATGTTAAGATCTCCTACTATTAGTGTATTCATATCAATATGACTCTTTATCTTGATTAACAATTTTCTTAAATAATTGGCTGCTCCCATATTGGAAGCATAGAAATTTACAATTGTTAGATCATCTAGGTGGATAGTCCCTTTAAGGATTATGTAGTGTCCTTCTGTATTTCTGACTACAGTCTTTAGTTTAAAATATAATTTATCTGATATGAGAAACACTACCCCAGCCTTCTTTTGAGGCCCATTGGCATGAAAGATGCTTCTCTATCCCTTCACTTTCAGTCTGGGTGTATCTTTAGGTTCAAAATGGGTCCCTTGTAGACAACATATGGATGGGTCCTGTCGTTTTATCCAAGCTGCAACCCTGTGACGTTTTATGGGTGCATTTAGGCCATTCACATTGAGAGTGATTATTGATAGATACGTTTTTATTGACATCGAGTTACCTTTGAAGTCCTTCTTTCTGTAGATTGTCTCTATATTTCTGTTGAATGCTATTCTTAGGATTTTTTCTCTTTTATAGAACCCCTCTAAATATTTCCTGCAGTGTCGGCTTGGTGGTTGCATAATCTTTTAAGCCTTGCCAGTCTTGGAAACTCTTTATCTCTCCATCCATTTTGAATGTCATTCTAGCTGGATAAAGTATTCTTGCCTGCCTGTTCTTCTCATTTAGTGCCCTGAATATATCTTGCCAGCCCTTTCTGGCTTGCCAGGTCTCTGTGGATAGGTGTGACGTTATTCTGATGGGCTTTCCTCTGTAAGTAAGGAGCCTCTTTGCCCTAGCGGCTTTCAAGAAATTATACCTACAATTATAATTCCTCAATTTGACTATCAGGTGTTGTGATGATTTGGGGGAATGTATAATCTTGGGTGGAGACCTTTCGGCCTCTAGTACATGAATGCTGGTTCCATTCATGAGATTGGGAAAATTTTCATGAAGGTCTTGTTCCACTATATCTACTAGACTTCTTTCTTTCTCCTCCCGTTCAGGGATTCCAATAATTCTGACATTGGAACTCTTCATGGCATCATTTATTTCCCTGATTCTGTTTTCGTGGCTTCTAAGCTGTTTGTTCCAGGCTTCCTCCTGATCCTTTCTCTCTATCTGTTTGTCCTTCAGATCACTAATTCTATCTTCTGTCTCAGTTACCCTAGCTTTGAGAGAATTTAGATTAGATTGGAACTCATTGAGAGCATTGTGAACCTCCTCCCCGGTAGCTTTAAGCTCCACCCTAACATTGTGAACATCATCTCTCATTGCTTTCAGCTCGGCCCTAATCAATTCCTTTTGGTCATCCATGGCTCTCTCCAACCTAGCTATTGCCTGGATAATCGTTAGCCTGAATTCTCTTTCCGACATATTGTCTATGTTGATAGCCATTAGCTCTGTTGCAGAAGGTCCATCCTCTGTATTTTTCTTCTGTTGGGCATTCCTCCTCCTATTCATTTTGGTGGGAGATGACTGAACAGATGTAGCTGGATGTATCAACCATGGTGCAGTCAAGGTACACCCTGGAACACTTCTGAGCAATCAGGATTCCCCACCCAAATGAGAGACAAAGAAAAGAAAAAGAAGAAAAAAGAAAAGAAATGAAAAAGAGAGAGAGAGAGAGAGAGAGACAGGAAAGAAAGGGAAGATGAGAAAGAAGGTTCAGCCCAAATGGTCCCCAAGGTAAGATTTATGAATTAGACAAACAAAAACAGACAAACAAAAAGACTGATACAAGTATATGACAAGAGAAAAAAAAAATATATATATATATGCAAATAAAGAACCTCTTCAAAAAGAACCCCAAGTGTAAGATTTATATGCTATCAGGACAAACACAAAAACACAGAAACTCTGGTGGAAGAAAAAGATGGGAGAGTGGTTATAAATTCTCAGTGTGGGTGAGGAATGTTGTTTTGATTCTTCCTGGATGTATCTTGATATCTTTGTTAAAGGACTCAACTTTCCTAAGATAAAGGGGGATTAAAAAGTGGTTTACCTAAAGGGGTATTATTGATTGGGGAAAGGGGATTACTTTGAAGTTTAACTCTATATGAATATTAGAAATTAAAAATAAAAAAGGAATAAACTAGACTAAACTAAACTAAAATTTAAAATAAGAAATTCAAAAAATAGAAATGCAAAAGAAAAACATAGGTGTATGTATCAAAATGTTCATGTTAGAAGGTTATTATGGAATTTGATGTACTGTATAGCTCGCTGTGATGGTAAACAGGTTTAAAAAGTTACCTATGTATAAAAAAAAAGAAACAGAATAGTGGGAATGAGTGAAAAATATAAGTTTTCCTATGAGGTAGTGTTTGTTCTCTTGTAGTCCTTTATTTATTTTCTTTTTTTCTTTTTTCTTTCTTGGTTTTTTTTCTGGGGGAGGGGCCTGCAGGTGGGTTTTCAGTCAGTGATGTTCCCTTAGTTAAGTCCTCCCGCCCCTCTCAAGGGGGTGGGCTCTGAGGAAATGGTTTTTTTTTTTTTTTCAGGCTTTTGTTCTCTTGTGGTTTTTATGTTTGTTCGCTTTTTTTTTTCTCTCACTTTGACCTTTTTTGATGGTTTTGTAGTTTTAGAGGAAAACAAACTGCACCCTGATTTCTGTCTCAGAGAGAAGCCTCAGTCTGGCTGCAGAGCCTAAACAAGTTCCCCTTTGGCCGCTGGCAGAGCTAGCTCCAAGTCACGGTCCCTGGGGACACAGGATCTTTTGCTTGTACCCAAATCCAAGGCAGTGGCAGCTGTCTGGGCAGCTCCAGACTGCCAGAGAGGTTCCAAGCAGCAATTGCACACTGAGATTTTCCCACTGGCCTGGGCTGGGAGTGCCTGGTCTTTCTGGATCTAAGAGCGCCCGCCTTGCGTGCACCAATTTCAGGGGATACTGTGGGTTGCGCGTGGGTCTCAGGCTCTGAGAATGGGGCGCAGGTCTGAAAGCACCAGGCTGGGCCTTCTGCGCACCTCTCTGGGGGGAGAGTTTGGTGCAGGCATCTTAGGTTCTGAAACAATGGTGCGTATCAAAGGGCACCAGCTGGGCCTTTTTACCTCTCTCAAGGGAGTATCTCAGGCTCTGTAGCAGGGCTCGCGTGTTCTGCCACCCAGCATGTCTTCCATCCCCTCACAGGAAACAGACCCTACGCGTTCTCCGGCACGCTTGTGGCTTAGGGACCAAGAGCTGGTTTCTCCGCTGCCTTCTCTCTGCCTCAGCACCAGGGGAGGCTGTCCTGGGATCAGGGACTTAAGCCCCTGTCCCTAGCTGCCCCTATTCCCACAATTTACCCCCGCGACCCTTTGCTCTTTTGGAGTGCTTTCAACCAGTCTCCAAGTTAATGCTGGTCCCAAGACGCAGGGCACTCTCTCTCGTATTGGGGTATTACTTTCCAACCAGTCACCTCTGGTGGCTCCATCCCCCTTTTGTTTATCTTCTGATATCAGTTCGCCATTTTCACTCTGTTTTACCTGCCCACTGGCGTCTTCTGCCCCTGTAGAGATCCAGATGTGTATAATTCTGATCTCAGGCTGATTTCAGGGGTGATTGGAGTTCTTTGGTAGGTAATCAGCTCACTTTGGGGTACAGACTGAAAAGACACCTCCTCCTACTTCCCCGCCATCTTGTCCCCCCCTCATTTTGTTTTTCTTAACTTTGTTTTTTGTTGTTGTTTTTAAATGATTCATCATCAATGCTCTTAATTATATGAAGAATGGTTTTGTGTGAAGATACATGGACATCAATAATTCTGAGTCAGCTGGGGGAAAAAAAAATGGCAGAGGACTGAGGGACCTATTTCAACCAGTCCCCTAAATTAAGCTGGGTATCTACCAAACCATTCAGAACACCAGTGAAATCAGCCTGAGATGGAAGAAGATATATCTGGATCTCTACAAACAAAACATCACCAGCAGCTGGTCTCAAGGTATAAAGTGGGGAGCCGTGATTCTGCAGGTAGATATCAGAAGATAAAAAGAAGGGGAAGGGGGCCTCCACAAACCTGAGCCAGGAGGGTGAGATAACACCCGAGTTCAAAAGCCTCCCATGCTGGGGACTGGGCACATTCACAGCCTGGTAACAGCGGTTGAAGGACTTTAGGACAGCCCCCAGACAGATACCTGGAGCAACGTGTGCATCTTTTCAAACCAGGGGTGGCTTATGTTTTTATAAACACAAAGGGCAGAGATGTGCTCAGCCCTGGGAGTGACATCTGGGAGTGCTGCTGTGGGGTGCACAACCCAGGAGACTGCAGTTTTTAGCAACACAGAAATGGAGACAGTGTGGCCTGGAGAGCACATTGAAGAGCAGACTGAAATCTCTCTGTTCTGAGACAGAGAGGTTTGGATAAAGTCACTTCTGCTCTAACTCTCAGAAGAGACACAGAAAGCCATCATTGAAATCCTACAGAAAACAAAAGTGCCCCCAAAACAGTTTTCACTGAGTCCATAGCACCCCCCAAGAGGGCAGGGCAACTCTGCCCAAATAGGGTTGCCTCAATAACAGCATGACAGACCCCTCCTGTTGAAGACAGGCTGGAAGAACAAGAGGACACCAACCCTAAGGTCCCTATAAACAGGTGCATCTTGCTTAGGTCACGGTTAATACTTTGGACTCCATACATTCCCTCAACCACCTCTCAACAGAATGACTAAGAGGAGGAACCCCCAACAAAGAAAAGAATCAGAGACTATGGCCTCTGGCACAGACCTAATGGATATGGATATAACCAAGATGCCAGAAATAGACTTCAGAGTAACAATTATGAAATCGGTATCTAGTCTTAAGAAAAATATTAACAACAATATAGAATCTCTAAGGGCAGAAATGAGATGTAATTGGGCCAAACTTAAAAATGTTATGAATGAAATGCAGTCTAAACTAGATATTCTGAATGCTAGCGTAAACAAGGCAGAAGAATGAATTAGTGGCTAGAAGATAAGATGATAGAAAAGAAGGAAACATGAGGAGGCATGGGAGAATCAGATTAAAGTGAAGGGATCAAACAGAGATTAGCGACTTAGTGAAGCATTCCAATATCAGAATTATTAAGATCCCTGAAGGGGTGGAGAGAGAGAGAGAGGTCTAAAAGATATATTTGAGTAAATCATAGCTGAGAACTTCCCTAATCTGGGGAAGAAAACAAACATTCATGTCCATGAGACAGCGAGGACCCCTCCCCAGATCAATGGGAACAGACCGTCACCACAACATATACTAGTAAAATTTGCAAATCTCAGATCCAAGGAAACAATCTTGAAAGCAGTGAGGGGGAACAGATTTCTTAAATACAGAAGGAGGAATATCAGAATAATGTCATACCTGTCCACAGAGACCTAACAAGCCAGAAAGGGCTGGAAGGACATATTCAGGGTACTAAATGAGAAGAACATGCAGCCAAGAATACTTTATCCAGCAAGGTTGTCATTCAGAATGGATGGAGAGACAAGGAGTTTCCAAGACCAGCAGAAACTGAAAGAATATTAGAACACTAAGCTTACCCTGCAATAAATATTAAGGAGGGGTTCTATAAAAGTAGAAAGACCCCAAGAGTGATACAGAACAAAAGTTTATGGAGACAATCTATAGAAACAAGGACTTCACAGCAACATGATGACAATAAAATCTTACCTTTCAATAATCACTCTCAACATGAATAGCATAAATGCTCCCATAAAGCAGCACAAGGTTGAAGATTGGATAAAAAGACAGGACCCAACCATACGTCATCTACAAGACTCATTTTGAACTTAAGGATACATCCAGACTGAAAGTGAAGGGATAGAGAACCATCTTCCATGCCAACGGACCTCCAAAGGAAGCTGGGGAGGCAATTCTCATATCAGACAAATTAGATTTTAAGCTAAAAACTATAGTCAAAGATACAGAAAGACACTATATCATTCCTAAAGGGTCTATCCAACACGAGGATCTAATAACTGTAAATATCTGTGCCCCCAACATGAGAGCAGACAACTACATAAGCCAACTGTTAACCAAAAAAATTTTTAAAATGATAATAATATATTAATAGCAGGAGACCTCAACACTCCACTCTCAGCAATAGACAGATCATCTAAGGAGAAAATCAACAAAGAAACAAGAGCTTTGCATGATACACTCAACCAGATAGACTTCATAGATACATACAGAATATTCCACCCTAAAACAACAGAATACTCATTCTTCTCAAATGCACATGGACTTTTTCCAAAATAGACTACATACTGGGTACAAATCAGGTTTCAACTGATACCAAAATATTGAGATTATTCCCTGCATATTCTCAGACCACAATGTTTTGAAACTGGAACTCATTCAAAAAAAAAAAAAAAAGGAAGAAATTCAAATACTTTAAAGCTAAAAATCATCTTACTTAATAATGTTGGGGTCAACTAGGAAATCAAAGAAGAGCTTAAAACAGTTCATGGAAACCAATGAGAATGAAAACACATTGTTTCAAAACCTATGGAATACTGCAAAGGTGGTCCTTTTTTTAAAAGATTTTAGTTATTTATTTGACAGACAGAAATCACAAGTAGGCAGAGAGGCAAGCAGAGAGAAAGGGGGAAGCAGGCTCCCTGCTGAGCAGAGAGCCCGATGTGGGGCTCAATCCCAGGACCCTGAGACCACGACCTGAGCCGAAGACAGAGGCTTTAACCCACTGAGTCACCCAGGCGACCCTGCAAAGGTGGTCCTAAGGGGGAAATACATAGCCATCCAAGCCTCACTCAAA
>NC_081575.1:55706641-55725414 GCF_022355385.1 Mustela nigripes | reverse complement strand
AGGCAGAGAGGCAAGCAGAGAGAAAGGGGGAAGCAGGCTCCCTGCTGAGCAGAGAGCCCGATGTGGGGCTCAATCCCAGGACCCTGAGACCACGACCTGAGCCGAAGACAGAGGCTTTAACCCACTGAGTCACCCAGGCGACCCTGCAAAGGTGGTCCTAAGGGGGAAATACATAGCCATCCAAGCCTCACTCAAAGAAAAGAAAAGAAAGAAAGAAAGAGAAAAATTCTGAATATACAAACTCACTTTACACCTTAATGAACTGGAGAAAGAACAACAAATAATGCCTAAGCCAAGCAGAAGAAAAATTAAGATTAGAAGAGATATCGGTGAATCTAATTAAGATTATAAGAGAGGTCAATGAATTAGAAACCAGTGGGGCACCTGGATGTCTCAGTTGGTTAAGTGCCTGCTTTCTGTTCAGGCCATGATCCTGGGTTCCTGGGATTGAGCCCTGCATCAGGCTCTCTGATCAACATGGAATCCTGTGTCTCCCTCTGCCTCTGCCTGCCTTTCTGCCTACTTGTGTCACTTTACCTCTGTCTCATAAATAAATAAAATTTTAAAGGAAGTAAGGAAGGAAGAAAGAGAAGGAAAGAAAGAAAGAAAGAAAGAAAGAAAGAAGAAAAGAAACCAGAAATACAATAGAGAAGATCAATAAAAGTAGAAGCTGGTTCTTTGAAAGAATTAATAAGATCAACAAACCACTGGCCAGAATTATCCAGAAGAAAAGAAGAAGGACCCAAATTAATAAAATTATAAATGAAAGGGGAGAGATCATGACTGACACTAAGGAAATAGAGTCATCAGAAATTATCAACAACTATATGGCAATAAGTTTAGCAACCTAGAAGAAATTGATGCATTCCTGGAAAACTTTAAACTAGCAGGACTGAAACAGGAAGAAATTGATAACATGAATAGACAAATAACCAGTAATGAAATTGAAGCAGTGATCAAAAACCTCCCAAAAAACAAGTGGCCAGGCCTGATGGGTTCTCAGAAGAATTCTACCATTTAAAGAAGTAACACCTATCCTCCTAAAGTTGTTTCAAAAAATAGAAACAGAAAGAAAACTTCTGGACTCTTTCTATGAGGCCAACATTACCTTGATTCCAAAACCAGGCAAAGACCCCACCAAAAAAGAGAATTTCAGACCAATGTCCTCAAGAAGATCCTAGCTAATAGGATCCAACAGTACATTAAAAGGATTATCCATCACAATCAGGTGGGATTAATTCCTGGAATGCAAGGATCATTCAAAATTCACAAATCAATCAGTATGATAGAACATATTAATAAGAAACAAGAACCATAAGGTCCTCTCAATTGAGGCAGAAAAAGCATTTGACAAAATACAGCATCCTTTCATGATTAAAACTCTTTGGAGTGTGGGAATAGAGGGGATATTCCTCAATTTCATAAAAACCATAAAAATATCATTCTCAATGGGGAAAAGCTGAGATCCTTTCCCTTAAGATCAGGAACATGACAAGGATGCCCACTCTTACCACTATTGTTCAACATAGGACCAGAAGTCCTAGCAAGAAAAAAAGTCAAACTCTCTTCACAGGTGACATGATTCTTTAGGTGGAAAACCAAAAGTCTCAATCCCCAAATTACTAGAACTCATACAACAATTCAGTAATGTGGCAGGATACAAAAATCAATACACAGAAATCAGTTGCTTTCCTTTATACTAACAATGTAACTCTAGAAAGATCAATTAGGGAATACATTCCACCTACAATAGCACCAAAAACCATAAGATACCTTGGAATAAACCTAACCAAAGAGGTAAAGGATATATACTCAAGGAACTATGGAACACTCATGAAAGAAATTGTAGAAGACAAAAAAATGGAAAAACATTCCATGCTCATGGATCAGAAAAATAAACATTGTTAAAATGTCTATGCTCTCCAGAGTAATGTATACTTTCAATGCCATCCCAATCAAAATACCAATAACATTTTTCAAAGTGCAGGAACAATCTTAAAATTTACATGGAAACAGAAAAGACAGTGAGTCCCCAAGGGAATGTTGAAAAAGGAATACAAAGCTGAGGGCATCACATTGCCTGATTTCGAGCTATATTACAAAGCTGTGAACACCAAGACAGCATGGTACTGGCACAAAAACAGACACATAGATCAGTGGAACAGAATAGAGAGCCCATATATGGACCCTCAACTCTATGGTCAACTGATCTTTGACAAAGCAGGAAAATATAATCCAATGGAAAAAGAAAGTCTCTTCAATAAATTGTGCTGGGAAAATTGGACAGCTATGTACAGAAGATCAAACTCGATCTTCTCTTATGCCATACACAAAGATAAACTCGAAATGGATGAGAGATCTCAATGTGAGACAGGAATCCAACAAAATCCTAGAAGAGGACATAGGCAGTAACTCTTCAACATCAGCCACAACAACTTTTTTCAAAACACATCTTCAAAGGCAAGGGAAACAAGTGAAAATGAACTTTTGGGACTTCATCAAGATAAACAGCTCCTGAACAGCAAAGGAAACAGCCAAAAAAACAAAGTGACTAACATAACACAATAAATAAATAGATAATAGGTAGATAGATAGATAGATAAACAAGTAAATAAATAACAAAATAAACAAAAAACAAAGAGGCAACCCATGGATTGGGAGAAGAAATTTGCAAATTACACTACAGATAAATGGCTGTAAGATCTATAAAGAACTATAAGATCTATAAGATCTATGAAGAACTTCTCAAGCACAACAACCAGAAAACAAATAATCCAGTCAAAAATTGTCAGAAGACATGAACATACATGTCTCTGAAGAAGACATATGAATGGCAGAGAGAGATGAAAAAATGTTCAATTTCATTAGTCATCAGGGATAGTCAAATCAAAACCACATTGAGATATCACCTTATAACACTTAGAATGGGGAAAAAGTTGACAAGGCAGGAAACAACATATGTCAGAGAGGATGTGGAGAAAGGGGAACCCTCTAACACTGTTGGTGGGAATGCAAGTTGGTACAGCCACCTTGGAAAACAGTGTGGATCTTCCGCAAAAAGTTAAAAATAGAGGTACCCTATGACCCCGGCAATTCCATGACTGGGCATTTACCTCAAAGGGTAATCCCACCCTAGCACAGGGGTTTGGGACCTGGTTTAAGCAAGCTTGTCAGCCAGTGTCACCATGGCAGTGTTTCCTAGAGATTGCTCTGTGTTTATGCTGAGGGGCAAAAGAGAGAGATGGCCCTGGCCAGCTCCTTTGTCCCCAGATACTTATCTCTGTGAATGTTGACTTTCAAGGACATGCTCCAAGGGGAATGAATAATCTCTTCTCTGTGTCTCCCAGATGTTCTTTAAATTGCTGTCACCATCATCTTCCCCCTGCATTGTTTGCCTGCTTTCTCTCGAGGAACAGGACAGTGCCCTCAGGGTTCTATCCCAGCTGAGCCTGCTGATGTTGAAAACTGAGGGATTTAAGGCTCATTGCAAGAACACATGAAAATCAGTCCCCTCCCCATTTTCACAGTGAATGGCTTGGGAAAATGTTCTCCTTTTGCATTCTCTTGTGTTCTCTTCTGTCTCACCCTTCTCCACAACCATGGCTCCCTCCCACACACATCTGTGATCCATTTCTTCCCTAAACCATATCTCCACACATCCTACCTTCTTCAACGTGTCTTCTTCCTCCCTTTAGTTGTGAAGTTTGTTATTTCAGTCCTCTGGTTTATTTCTGGGCCATTTAGAATGATTTTGTTGTGTTAATGGGAGATATGTACCTAAGGTCTTATTTACTCTGCTAATAGGTTCTATCAGGTCCCTCAAATCTATCTCTCTGTATTGAAAAAGACCCTACTGAAGTTGTATAATTGTTTTTAATGCCCCATAGTATATCAGGAATTCCCATCAAGTGAGTACAGAGCAACAATCATAATTCATCCAGGAAAAATGTTAAAGGAGTAGGAGTGTTGATCTTACTTCTGCTACTTCAAACCAGAGTGATGCGTGCACTGATCTTGCCCTCACTGCACCCCCCCCCAAAAAAGTAGTAAGCATATGTTAAATAATTCTTCAGGACCCTCCTAGTTTGAAATGGGCCTGCCTCTACTTTTTCTCATTCTCTCTTGCTAGATTCTTGGCTTTGTCTTTACTTCATGTTCAAAACAATTTCTGATCCCTCTGTAATGTGGTACACTTCTTTATTCTCTTCCTGACTATTTGCACTGTAGATTTCCTAACTGCAAGGTTTTAGACTTAGCATGTCCTCTGACCCTAGCATCACCCATTATTTTGGTTGTGTCCTTCCACCGCAGGGCTTCTTTCAACTCCCACTACTGATTCCATCCTAACTAAATGGTCTGAAGAACTGGTCCCAGGCTATCTGCAAAGGAGATAAAAGACCATATTTTTAAATTAAGCTGCTTCTCATATTTTTCTGGGTTTATTTGTTAAAATAATGGGACTGCCTGCCAGAAGAACATTTGCAGATGAACCCAGGCATCTTTGAGGTAACTTTGCATAGAGGAAGAGAAAAAAGGCATAATTTTTGGACCAAGAATGAATCATTAATCCTTGGAAGGGGAGAATGATTCTGACTATAATATTGTGCTACTAATTCTGATCTATCTATTCACTTGCCCCTTAAAAAACTACTCATGTATAGGGCCTATGGACAATGAGAGGAATGTATATAAATCTGCAAAAAGGCTATTTCACTATACACACTCCGCAAGACAACTGGGGCTAAAACACTTCCTCTTCATTTTGAAAGTATAACACTAAAAAGGACAAAGGCATTCTTGACCTAATAACCAACTTTTGGAGGGCTTTGACACTGACTTTTTTTTTTATGTGATGGTGTCTGGGGGAAGCTGTAGTGCCTTGTAGAGTTAGCAGTTGCAACTAGTGGGGACCACATGGCCCAGTCTAGAATAAAATCTCAGCATCAAGCCAGTGGACTTCTTGATTGGTAACAGTGCTGCAAGGGAGCATATGTGTTTTTGAGCACCATGTGAAACATACCTAGACACTTCTAGAAATGGTTGGAAGAGTAAGTGATGGTGTCACTTTAAAGGGGATTAAGGCCATGAATTAGTGTGATGAGGGAACAGAAGGCTAGCTGAGGACAAAGAAGCTGGCACCCCACACCCTCCCTTGTGACCTGTGTGACATTCCTCAGGCATTCCTGGCTGCCTTAAAGGAAAAACAAATAGTTAACTTACAGAGATCACAATCCTGCAAGACCTAAGTCTATTTCAATTTACAAACGTCCTAATGATTTACAAGGAAGAGGTTTTCTTATCAATAGCCTAACTTCCAAAGACCCATAACTCAGTTCCTGAAGCCCTAACATCATCTTTCCCTCCATAAAATTGAGGGAGGCTGAGGCCGAAAGAAATGTAAAGTTAAATTTCTTCTAAACCTAAAGCTTATTGATAAGGACATGTGATAGCAGGAGTGTAACATTCCTTCAGGAAGCTCCCAACTATTTTACTGTTATTGCCTTACTTAAAAGGAAAAACAACCTTAACTTGACAATGGAAAGACCTCTGGTTTCTTGTAGGTCCTCTGTAGTATATGAAAGTTCTTTTGAAACCTCCCTTTTTCCTTACCTCTCCCAACCCCATAGTATATAATCAGCTGCGCCTCATAACCCCAGTGCAGCAGCTCCTTTTGCTCATGGGTCCTGTCTCCATGATTTAATAAACCACAATTTTTCACCAAAGATGTCTCAAGAATTCTTTCTTGGTCATCAGCTCTGGACTCCACCCCATTGAACCTTACTTATATTCTAAAACTTCATGAAGTAGGTGGTAACAAAAGCCACTAAAGTTCAAGCATTATTGTTAATATGCATCATTTTTACACATAATTGGTGGAGGCTTGCATAAATTCAAGTTACATTAGAAATTTCTTTCTCTCTGACCTTAATTCCTCGTCTGTCTAATTCTTTTCACTTGTTCCTGGATCTGATATTTGTCCTCATCACGGACTTTGTTTCAATAAACCCTCATCAGTCTTAAAAAAATTCTGGCTTTATAATCTTGAAAAAGGAGGACAAAACTAAGGTATCACAATCCCAGATTTAAGATATATTACAAATATGTAGTAATCAAAACACCATGATACTGGAACAAAAACAGATGCACAGTTCAATAGAACAGAATAAGGATTCCAGGAATAAACCCACACTTAAATGGTTAATCTTCAATGAAAGAGGCAAGAATATACAATGGGGAAAGGACCATTTCTTCAACAAATGGTGCTGGGAAAACTGGACAACATGCAAAAGAATGAAGCTGGACCACTTTCTTACACTATATACAAAAATAAACTCAAAATGGTTTAAAGATGTAAATGTGAGACCTGGAACCAATAATATTTCTAGAAGAAAACATGAGCAGTACTGTCTTTGACATCAGTCATCAAACATTTTTCTAGATATGTCTCCTTTGGCAAGGGAAAAAAATTAAACTACTGGGACTACACCAAAATAAATATCTTTAGCATAGTTGAGAAAAACATGAACAAAACAAAAAGACAACTCACTAAATGGGAGAAGATATTTGTAAATGATATAGACAAAAAGGAGTTAATATCTAAAATATATAATTAACCTATACAACTCAATGCCAAAAATAAAATAATGTAATTTAAAAAGGTCAGAAGATGTGAATAGACATTTTTCCAAAAAAGAAATGGTCAAAAGACACATGAAAAAATGCTCACTTATTTGTGGAGCATAGGAAATATCGTGGAGGACAAGGGGTTTTAGAGAGGAGAAGTGAGTTGGGGTAAATTGGAAGGGGAGGTGAGAGACTATGGACTCTGAAAAACAATCTGAGGGGTTTGAAGTGGCGGGGATGTGGGAGGTTGGGGCACGGTTGAGGCACGGATTACCTGGAGCACTGGGTGTGGTGAAAAAATAATGAATACTGTTTTTCTGAAAATAAATAAACTGAAAAAATTTTTAAAAATGCTCAACATCACTAATCATCAGGGAAATGAAAATCAAAACCACTGATATATCACCTTACATTGGTCAAAATGGCTAAAATCACAAGAAACAACAAGTGCTGACAAGTATATGAAGAAAAAGGAACTTTTGTGCACTGTTAGGGGAATGCACACCTGTGCATCCACTGTGGAAAACAGCATGGAGTTTTATTAAAAAAAAAAAAAAAACTTTGAAAAATAGAATTACTCTATAATCCAGTAATTCATTGACTGGGTATATAGAAAACAAAAACACTAACTCAAAAGATATGTGCATCCTTATGTGTATTGCAGCATTATTTACAATAGCCAAGATATGGAAGCAACACAAATGTCTATTCATAAATGATGGAAAAAGAAGATGTATTTATACAGAAAGGAATATTACTCAGCCATAAAAATGTAATCTTGCCATTTATTTTTCTTTTCATTTTTTAAAATTTATTTTCAGCATAACAATATTCATTATTTTTTCACCACACCCAGTGCTCCAGGCAATCCATGCCCTCTATAATACCCACCACCTGGTATCCCAACCTCCCAAACCCCTGCCACTTCAAAACCTTCAGATTGTTTTTCAGAGTCCATAGTATCTCATGATTCACCTCCCCTTCCAATTTACCCCAACTCCCTTCTCCTCTCTAACTCCCCATGTCCTCCATGCTATTTGTTATGCTCCACAAATAAGTGAAACCATATGATAATTGACTCTTTCTGCTTGACTCATTTCACTCAGCATAATCTCTTCCAGTCCCGTCCATGTTGCTACAAAAGTTGGGCATTCATACTCTCTGATGGAGGCATAATACTCCATAGAGTATATGGACCATATCTTCCTTATCCATTCATCCGTTGAAGGGCATCTTGGTTCTTTCCACAGTTTGGCGACTGTGGCCATTGCTGCTATAAAATTGGGGTACAGATGGCCCTCCTTTTCACTACATCTGTATCTTTGGGGTAAATACCCAGGAGTGCAATGGCAGGGTCATAGGGAAGAACTATTATTAATTTCTTGAGGAATCTCCACACTGTTCTCCAAAGAGGCTGCACCAAATTGCATTCCCACCAACAGTGGAAGAGGGTTCTCCTGTCTCCACATCCCCTCCAACACATGTTGTTTCCTCTCTGCTAATTTTGGCCATTCTAACTGGTGTAAGGTGGTATCTCAATGTGGTTTTAATTTGAATCTCCCTGAGGGCTAGTGATGATGAACATTTTTTCATGTGTCTGATAGCCATTTGTATGTCTTCATTGGAGAAGTGTCTGTTCATATCCTTTGCCCATTTTTTGATATGATTGTCTGTTTGTGTGTGTTGAGTTTGAGGAATTCTTTATAGATCCTGAATATCAACCTTTTGTCTGTACTGTCATTTGCAAATATCTTCTCCCATTCCATGGGTTGCCTCTCTGTTTTTTTGACTGTTTCCTTTGCTGTGCAGAAGCTTTTGATTTTGATGAAGTCCCAAAAGTTTATTTTTGCTTTTGTTTCCTTTGCCTTTGGAGACATATCTTGAAAGAAGTTGCTGTGGATTATACCGAAGAGATTACTGCCTATGTTCTCCTCTAGGATTCTGATGGATTCCTGTCTCACATTGAGGTCTTTTATACATTTTGATTTTATCTTTGTGTACAGTGTAAGAGAATGGTCGAGTTTCATTCTTCTACATAGAGCTGTCCAGTTTTCCCAGCACCATTTATTGAAGAGACTGTCTTTTTTTACTGGATATTTTTTCCTGTTTTGTCCAAGATTAATTGACCATAGATTTGAGAGCCCATATCTGGGCTCTCTCCTCTGTTCCACTGGTCTATCTGTCTGTTTTTATGCCAGTACCATGCTATCTTGGTGATCACAGCTTTGTCGTAAAGCTTGAAATCAGGTAATGTGATGCACCCAGTTTTATTTTTGTTTTTCAACATTTCCTTAGTGATTCGGGGTCTCTTCTGATTCCATACAAATTTTTGGATTATTTGCTCCAGCTCTTTGAAGAATACCGGTGGAATTTTGATCGGAATGGCATTAAAAGTATAGATTGCTCTAGGCGGTATAGACATTTTAACAATGTTTATTCTTCCGATCCAAGAGCATGGAATGGTCTTCCATCTTTTTTGTGTCTTCTTCAATTTCTTTCATGAGTACTCTGTAGTTCCTCAAATACAGATCCTTTACCTCTTTGGTTAGGTTTATTCCCAGGTATCTTATGGTTCTTGGTGCTATAGCAAATGGAATCGATTCTCTAATTTCTCTTTCTGTATTTTCATTGTTAGTGTGTAAGAAAGCCACTGATCTGTACATTGACTTTGTATCCTGCCACATTGCTGAATTGCTGTATGAGTTCTAGTAGTTTGGGGGTGGAATCTTTCAGGTTTTCCATATAAAGAATCATGTCACCTGCGAATAGAGAGAGTTTGACTTCTTCATTGCCAATTTGGATACCTTTTATTTCTCTTTGTTGTCTGATTGCTGTTGCTAGGACTTTTAATACTATGTTGAACAAGAGTGGGGAAAGTGGGCATCCTTGTCTTTTTCCTTATCTCAACGGGAAGGCTGCAAGCTTTTTCTCATTGAGGATGATATTTGCTGTGGGTCTTTCATAGATAGATTTGATGACGTCCAGGAATGTTCCCTCTATCCCTATATTTTGAAGCGTTTTAATCAGGAACAGATGCGGGATTTTGTCAAATGCTTTTTCTGCATTGATTGAGAGGACCATGTGGTTCTTCTCTCTTCTCATATTAATTTTTTGTATCACATTGATTGATTTGCGAATGTCGAACCATCCTTGTAGCCCAGGGATGAATCCCACCTGGTCACGAGGTCAGAGGATAATCTTTTTAATGTGCTGTTGGGTCCTGTTTGCTAGGATCTTGTTGAGAATCTTAGCATCCAGATTCATAAGTGATATTTGTCTGAAATTCCCCTTTGTTGAAATTCCCCTAGCCTGGTTTAGGGATCAGGGTAATGCTGTCTTCATGAAAGAGCTGGAAGTTTTCCTTCTGCTTCAATTTTTTGAAACAGCTTCAGGAGAATAGGTGTTATTTCTTTGAAAGTTTGGTAGAATTCCCCAGGGAATCTGTCATGTCCTGGGCTCTTGTTTTTGGGGAGGTTTTTGATCACCGGTTCAATCTCGTTACTAGATATTGGTGTATTCAGGTTCTTGATTTCTTCCTAGTTCAATTCTGGGAGTTTATACTTTTACAGGAATGCATCCATTTAATCTAGGTTGCTAAGTCTTGGGCATATAACTGTTGATAATAACTTTTGATGATTGTTTCTAATTCCTTGGTGTTAGTTGTGATCACTCCCTTTCCATTCAGAATTTTATTAATTTGGGCTTTCTCTCTTTTCTTTTGGCTTAGTGTGGCCAATGGTTTATTGATCTTATTGTTTCTTTCAAAAAACCAGCTTCTAGTTTCTTTGATACATTCTACTGTATCTCTACCTCATTGATCTCAGCTCTAATCTTGATGATTTCCCTTCTTATGTGTGGAGTTGGTTTGATTTGTTGTTGTTTCTCCAGTTCTTTAAGGTGTGTAGACAGCTGCTGTGTTCTGGATTTTTCAATTTTTTTTGAGGGAGGCTTGGATGGCTATGTATTTCCCCCTTAGGACCACCTTTGTTGTATCCCATAGGTTTTGGAGTGAAATGTCTTCATTCTCATTGGCTTCCATGAATTGTTTCAGTTCTTCTTTGATCTCCTGGTTGATCCAGGCATTCTCAAGCAAGGTGGTCTTTAGCTTCCAAAATGTTTGAATTCCTTCCATACTTTTAATAATGCTGCCTCATTATTATTGTCGCTTCTGCTATAGCAGCATCTTTAAATTTTAGTTCACTAAGTGTATAAATGTATTTGTTGTGACAGAGAGACAAAATAATAAAAACTTATGAGATAGAAGTTAATTTCACCCTTATGTAAAAATGTAAGCTAGTATGTCTTTTTTGTTTTATTTTTTAAAAGTTTTTTAAATTTTTTTGTCAGAGATAGAGAGCACAAGCATGGCGAATGGCAGGCAGAGGAAGAGGCAGACTCCCCACTGAGCAAGAAGGCCAATTCAAGACTCAATCCTAGGACCCTTGGATCATGATCTGAGCTGAAGGCTCAGGCACTTGACTGACTGAGCCACTAACATGTCCCTTTTCTCAGCTTTATTGAGAAATAATTGATATATATTGCATATAAGTTTAATGCTTATGGCATGATGATTTGATTTACATATATTATAAAATGATTACTACAATAAGCTTAAGTAACACCCATAATCTCATAAAGATGCAATAAAAAGAAAAGAATTGAGAAAAGAAAAAGGAAAAAAAATTCACCTTGTGTTGTAAACTCTTGGGATTTACTTTTTTTTACAAGCATTCTGTATATCATATAGCACTGTTACCTATATTGATCACGCTGTACATTACATCCCTGACACTTATTTACTTTATATCTTCTGACCACCTTCCTCCAATACCACCTCTCCTCACCTTCCACCTTTGGTAACAGACAATGAGTCTGATCTCTTTTTCTATAATTTTTTTTTTTTTAGGTTTCCAAACATAAATGAGTGTATACAATACTTGTCTTTCTCTATCTGACTTACTTCACTTAGCATGCAATATTAAGTTACATCACCCATGTTGTCATAAATGGCAGGATTTCTTCATTTTATGGGGAATGATACATATATATGGTATTATATATATATATATATATATATATATATATATATGTATTTAACATGATACATACTTGGGATATATATCCCAAGTGTCTATCAATAGATACATGGATTTTAAAAATGTGTTTATAGGGGCACCTGGGTGGCTCAGTGGGGGGTTAAAAATGTGTTTATATATATAATAAGTGCTTTGGCTATTGTAAATACTACTGCTATGGACATGGGGTGCATACATCTCTTGGAGTTAGTATTTTTTTTCCTTTGTACATATCCACAGAAGAGATATTGATAGGTTATAGGATAACCAATTTTTAATTTTCTGAGGAACTTCCATAATGTTCTCCATAGTATCTGTACTAATTTACAATCCCACCAACAGGGCACAAATGTTCCCTTCTCTCCACAACCATGCCAGCACTTATCTCGGCTTTTTTGATGATGGCTACTCTAAGAGCTATGAGGTATTATTATCTTATTGTGGTTTTAATTTTCATTTCCCTATGTCTAGTGATATTGACCATCTTTCTTGCACCTGTTGGCCACTCATGTCTTTTTTAGAAAATTGTCTATTCAGGGCTCTGCCCATTTTTAACTGGATTACTATTGCTGTTACTATTGCTATTGAGTTGTATGAGTTCTTTATATATTTTGGATATTAATTATTTATTGGTATGTCATTTGTAACTATTTTCTCCCATTCAGTAGGTTGTCTTAGTTTTGTTGATAGTTTCCTTTGCTGTGCAGAAGCTTTTTTATTTTGATATAGTCACAGTATTTTATTTTTGCTTTTGATTCCCCTACCTCAGGAGACATATCTAGAAAGAAATTGCTTTGACCAATGTCAAACAGGTCATTGCCTATGTTCTCCTTTAGGATTTTAATGTTTTCCTCTCTCACATTTAGGTCTTTCATGCATTTTGAATTTATTTTCTGTACATGGTATAAGAAAGGGTCCATTTCATTCTTTGGCATGTTGCTGTCCAGGGATTTTGCATATATGTATTTTGTTATGTTGAGTTGTGTTTCCTCTAAAACTACTTTGTTGAGGGTTTTTATCTTGAATGGATTTTGTACTTTGGTGGGATGCCTGAGTGGCTCAGTCAGTTAAGCATCTGTCTTTGGCTCAGGTCATGATCCCAGGATCCTGGGAATAAGTCCCACATTGGATTCCTTGCTTAGTGGGGAGCTTGATTCTCCCTCTGCCTGCTGCTCCCCCTGTTTGTGTGCACTCTCTCTTTCTGACAAATAACTAAAATCTTTAAGAGAACACATGATCTGATGAGCACTGGGTGTTATATACAACTAATGAATCATTGAACACTATATCAAAAACTAATGGTGTACTGTATGCTGGCTAATTCAACTTAATAATAAAAAAGGATAGATTTTTCACTTTATTAAATGCTTTTTCTGCTTCTTGAAATGATTGCATAGTTCTTATTTTTTCCCTTCTTATTGTGACGTTTCATATTGATTGATTTGTAAATATTGAACCACCCTTGCAACCCTGGAATAAATACCACTTGATCATGGGTAATGCTATTTTTAATGTATTGTTGAATTCAGTTTTCTCATAATTTGTTGAGGAATTTGCATTTATGTTCATCAGGAATATCAGCCTTTATTTCTCTTTTTTGTGATGTCTTTATTTGGTTTTGTTATCTGTGTAATGCTGGACTCAGGATGATTTTGGAGCTTTCCTTCCTTTTTTATTTATTGGAAAAGAACGAGAAGAATAGACATTAATTCTTTAAATGTTTGGCAGAATTCCCTTTTGAATCCATTTGGTCCTAGACTTTTGCTTATTGTGAGTTTTTTGATTACTAATTCAATTTATTTTCTGTTAATTTGTTCACATTTTCTATTTTTTGCTGTTTCAGTTTTGGTAATTTATGTTTCTAGGAATTTATCCATTTCTTCCAGGTTGTCCAGTTTGCTGGTATATACTTTTTTCTTAATATTCTTTTAGGATTGTTTGTATTTCTGTGGTGTTGGCTGTTATTCCTTCTCTCTCATTGTGATTTTATTTGCTTGAGTAATTTCTCTTTTTTTCTTGATAGGTTTCCTAAAAGTTTATCAATTTTATTGATTTCCCCCCCCGCAAGAACCAGCTTCTCGTTTTATTTTGATTATTATTTTGTTTGTTTGGTTCTGTGTAATTTATTTCTGCTTGATCCTTGTTATTTTCTTTATTCTGATGGTTTGGAGTTTTGTTGGTTATTCTTTTTTAGCTCTTCTAAGTATAAGGTCAGGTTCTTTACTTGAGATTTTTCTTGCTTCTTGATGTAAGCCTGTATTGCTCTATCCTTCACTCTTAGGATTGCTTTTATTGCATCTCAGGAATATGGAAATGTTGTGTTTTAATTTTCATTTTTTTCTATCAAATTTTATTATGTGATTTATATTATTTGATTTCCTAGCTGACTCATTCATTTTTTAGTAGACCCATTCATTTTAAACCTCTACATATTTGGAGTTTTTCCAGAATTTTTCTTTTGCTTGACCTTTAGTTTCATAGAACTGTGGCTAGTAAAGGGGCATGGAATGATGTCAATCTTCAATTTCTTGACGTTTGTTTTGTGGGCTAATATGTGATCTATTCTGGATAATATTCCATGTGTACTTGAAAAAAATGTATAACCTGCTCTTTTAGGATGAAATGGTCTTAATATATCTGTCAAATCTATCTATTCCAATGTGTCATTCAATGCCATTGCTTTCTTGTTAATTTTCTGTTTAGATGATCTATCCTTGATGTAACTGGGAGGGTTAACATCCATTATTATTTCTGTGTTATTATCAATTATTTTCATTGTCTTTTTTATGAACTGTTTTATATATTTGGGTGCTGTTATGTTTGCTGCATAAAGATTTGTAATTCTTATATTTTCCTGTTGAATTGTCCCCTTAATTATTATATGGTAACCTTCTTTGTTTCTTGTTACAGTTTTGGTATAAAAGTCTATTTTTTCCTATACAAGAAATGCTGGAGGAGGAGTTAAGGGGGCAGAGGAATAGGGGTAACATAGGCTTGCCTTTTCCCACAAACACAGCTAGATAAATATTGAATCACTCTTCACAGCCAAGAAATTGATCTGAGGACTGAAAAAACACAACTGCACATCTACAAGTAGAAAAATTACCACCTCTTGGAAGGTTGGGGCTGCTGAGAGTTGATTTGGGGGACAAAAGAATTGTAGGTGTTACAGAGGGGAGAGAGACCTGAGATTGTGGAGAAAGAAGTGTGTGTGTGTGTGTGTGTGTGTGTGAGAGAGAGAGAGAGAGAGAGAGATAAGTGTGTAGGTGCTTGCCCAAGAAAAACTGTTCCCAAAACCATTGGGTAAGAAAAAGAGATGGACTGACAACCATAAATTATTATAAGCAGTGGAGCACAAACTCTAAAGCTTTAGAAGTCCACACCATCACTGGGATTGTGCTTGGTGGGCTTAGTGGTGCTGCTGTGGGAAAAAAAGACAGAGACCTGCTCAGGGAGAGAGCAGCATAGTCTTAAGACTCCCTGGGTTGCCCTGGCAGAGACAGTTCCCTTTCTTGGAGTGCATTTGGGAGGGGTAAAACCTTGCTGGGGACAAAAGGACTGCTGGTGCCAACATATTGCCACATTACCTAGCATAAGAAAAAAGACACCTGGTGAGGGAAGCAAGATATGGTGCCAGCTATTTGTTGCACTTTACCATAGATGTCAAACTTCTCTGTGGTTGTGTGACTGATTTTCTGGGACAAACCAGCAAGTGGCAAAAGTATCGCATCAGCATTGACCAGCATCACAGAGAAGCACAGCACCTCCCAGTGGAAACTATAGCCATTTACAACAAGCCATGCCTCTCTATGCCCTACAGGTGCAACTGCAATATAGAAGTCCACCTGAGAGTCAGTGGAGCAGACCCATCATCCAGAAGATCAGCATAAAACCCTCTGCCACACCAATCTACTGATCATAGAGTGTTTCTTCAGCTCTAGGGGAAATAGAATTTTGACACCAAAATGAATCTAGTTAAAATTTGCCACACAGTGCACAAGGTGAAACACCCTAACTAACCTGAGGGTAGGAGCAGCCAAAACATAAAGCAGAGTACTTATAGGACATCGTTATTGGTCCTCCTCTTAATATAGCTAATACACTCAGAAACAGGAATATAACAGGCTTTCCTAACACACACACACACAGACACAGTGACCTAGACAAAGTGACAAGATGGGGGAACTCACTCCAAAAGAAATATCAGGATGAATAATGGCCAGAGATGTAATCAATATAGATATAATTAAGATGTGTGAAACAGATTTGGGGGAAAAAAAACAATTATAAAGATACTAGCTGGGTTTGAAAAAAGCATAGATGACAATAAAGAATCCCTTACTGCAGAGATGAATGTAATAAAAACTATTCAGGTTGAAATTAAAAAATGCTACAACTGAGATGCAAACCCAACTGGATGGCATGAAAATGAAGATGGATTAAACAGAGGAAAGAATCAGAGATGTAGAAGATAAAATTATGGAAAATAAAGAAGCTGAAAAGAAGAGGAAAATAAAGGTATTGGATCATCAACATAGGCTTAGGGAACTCAAAGATTACTTAAAACATAATAAAACTTGTATCATAGGAGTCCCAGAAGAAGAGAGAGAAAAAGACAGAAGTTTTATATGAGTAAATTATAGCTGAAAACTTCCCTAATCTGGAGAAGGAAACAGACATCAAAATCCAACATGTACAGAGACTTATTATTAAATTTAATAAAAGCTGTCCATCACTAAAATTTATCATACTCAAATTCACAAAATACACAGCCAAGGAAAGAATCCTTAAAGCAATGAATGAAAAAAGTCCTTAACTTATGAGGGAAGGCTAACCTGCTTTCAGTAAATCTATCCACAGAAACTTGGCAGGGAAGAAGAATGTGGCATGGTATATTCAACTGCCAAATAGGAAAAATATGCAGTGGGGAATACTTTATACCACAAGGTTGTCATTCAGAATAGAATGAGAGATAGTTTCCCAGACAAAAACAAACAAACAAACCAACAAACAAAAACAAAAAAACAAAAACTAAATGAGTTCATGATCACTAAACAAACCCTGCAAGAAATATTAAAGGAGACCCCTTGAGTAGGGGAAAAAATGCCAAAAGCAAGAAAAACTTAAAAGGAACAGAGAACAACACCAGAAACCAACTTTACAAGTAACATGATGGCACTAAATTCATATTTATCAAAAATCACTCTGAATGTAAATGGACTAAATGCTCCAATTAAAAGACATAGGGTATCAGAATGGATTAAAAAACAAGACCATCTATATAATGCCTACAAGTGACTCATTTTAGACCTAAAGACTACTGCAGATGGAAGATGAGAAGATGAATCACCATGCTAATAAACATCAAAAGAAAGTCAGAGTACCATACTTATGACAGACAAACTAAGTTTTTTTTTTTTAAAGACAGTGACAACTGATGAGGAAGAGAATTATATCATAATTAAAGGGTCTATACATTAAGATCTAACAGTTGTAAATACATATGGCCCCAACTAGGGAACACAGAAATTTTTTTTAAAGATTTTATTTATTTATTTATTTTTTGGCAAACAGAGATCACAAGTAGGCAGAGAGGCAGGCAGAGAAAGAGAGAGGGAAGCAGGCTCCCTGCTGAGCAGAGAGACCAATGCAGGGCTCAAACCCAGGACCCAGAGATCATGACCTGAGCCGAAGGCAGAGGCTTAACCCACTGAGCCACCCAGGTGCTCCAGAAATATCTAAAATAATTAAAATCAAACAAAAATATACTCATTGATAATAATACAATAACGTCAGGGAACTTTAACATCCTACTCATGGCAATGAACAGATAGATTATCTAAGCAGAAAATCAACAAACAATAGCTTTTAATGACACACTGGACCAGATAAAGTTAACAGATATATTCAGAACATTTCATCCTAAAGCAGCAGAATACACATTCTTTTCAAGTGCATATGGGACATTCTTCAGATTAGATCACATGCTGGGCCACAAATCAGCTCTGAACAAGGACAAAAAGATTGCAGTCATATTATCAGACCATAACACTATGAAACTTGCAGGAAACCACAAGAAAAAAAAATTGGAAATACCACAAATACATGGAGGTTAAAAAATATCCTACTAAATAATCAATAGGTCAACAAGAAAATTTAAGAAGGAATTTTAAAAATACATGGAAACAAATGAAAATGAAAACACAACAGCCCAAAACCTTTGGGATGCAGGAAATCTTGTTCTAAGAAGAATGTATATTGTAATACATGCCTACCTCAAGAAGCAAGAAAGGTCTCGAATATACAACCTCATCTTACACCTAAAGGGGCTAGAAAAGGAACATGAAATAAAGACTAAAGCCAACAAAAGGGGATTAATAAGGATTACCACAGCAATAAATGATATAGAAGCAAACAAACAAAAAATAGTACAACAGATCAAGGAAACTAATAACTGCTTCTCTGAAAGAATAAAATTGATAACCCCCTAGCCAGACTTATAGAAAACAGAAATAACCCAAATAAATAAAATAAAAAATTAAAGAGAAGAAATCACAACCAACACCACAGAAATGCAAGCAACTATAAAAGAATATTATGGAAAATTATATGTCAAAAAATTGGGACATCTGGAAGAAATGGAAAATATTTAGAAACATAAAACTATCAAAATTGAAACAGAAAGAACAGAGAATTTGAAGAGATCGGTAACAAGCAAACAAATTTAACCAATAATCAAAAGCCTCCCAGCAAACAGAAGTCCAGGCTTCAAAGGAGAATTCTACCAGATATTTAAAAATGAGTCAAAATCTACTTCTCAAATAATATAAAAAATAGAAATAGAAGGAAAACTTCAAAACTCATTCTACAAGACCAACGTTATCTTGATTCTAAAGTCAGACAATGACCCCCTAAAAGGGAGAATTAGAGATCAATATTCCTGAAAAACATGGATGCAAAAATTCTCAAAAAGATACTAGAAAATTGAATTCAATAGTATATTAAAGAATTATTCAGGAGGGAAAAATTTAGGAAAAAATAGCTGAAAATTTCCCTAATCTGAAGAAGGAAACA
>NC_081575.1:55650555-55696641 GCF_022355385.1 Mustela nigripes | reverse complement strand
TGTTTCCTTCTTCAGATTAGGGAAATTTTCAGCTATTTTTTCCTAAAATAAAATTTCTGCCCCCTTTTTTTCTCTTAGTCTTCTGGGACTTCTATAGTATGCATGTTTTTATGTTTGATAAAGTCACTGAGTTCTCTATGTATATTCTCATTTTATGTAATTCTTTTTTCTCTCTCTTTTATTCAGCTTGACTGCTTTCCATTACTCTCTCTTCTAAGTCACTCATTCATTCCTGTTTCTTCTATCATGCTGTTCATTGCATCAGGCATGTTTCCCATTTCATTTAATGAGCTTTTATCTCTACTATGGTATTCCTGATCTCTGGGCTCATGGTCCCACTGTCTTTCCTCACATCCAGTGGGTATCCTTATGATCATTAATTTAAATAATTTAAATCATTAATTTAAATACATTTAAATTTAAATACAGGTATACTACTTATATCTCTTTCTCTTAGATCTCTGACTATGGTCTTGTCTTGTTCTTTCATTTGTGATAAATTTCTCTGTCTCCTCATTTTGTCTGCCTGTCTGTGTCTGTTCCTCTATGTTAAGAAAATCACCTATATCTTGTGTTCTTGAATGTAGTGACTTTATGAAGAGAATGCCTGGACTGATCTATAAAACTGTGTCTCCTGTTGACCAGAATCTGGCAATTCAGGAGTATTCCGTGTGAGTTGCTTCTACCCTGATGTGTCTGAGTTACTTTTCCTGTCATTGCAATCCTTTGTACTGTCTCTCTGCTTTTTGTTATCTGCACTGGTTCTCTGTGGTGTTAGTAAGACCCAGGCAGGACAGCTCAGGAGGGAGAGTTCTCACCATGGAACTTGGGGGTGGGCAGTGTTGTCAGCAAAATTTGCACTGTGCCAGTAATAGGATGCTGGATCCCCCAAACTGCTGCTGCAGCTGGGGCTGCACACAAGGGTGGCTGGGGACATGAGGCTGGTTGTGGCATAGAACTGTGGCTGACAGCATACAGTTGGGCACTGTGTTGTGGCTGGGTGGGACACACAGCAGCAGCTGTGCACCTCGTGGCTAGTCAAGCAGGAGCACCCCTTTAACAAAATCTGCTGTGAACCCTGCTTCCCACAGGGAGCCCTGTGTTTATGCTAGAACATCTCCCTTATTTTCAAAGTCACTCAACATGCTTTGAAATCAGTATGAACAGATCTGTCTCCCATTTGCCTCCACTATTGTGTAAACTGCCATTTATATGTTGCCCTTCCATGCAGGCTGAAGTCTCTTTAAGGGAAACAACTCAGTTATCTCTTTCCCTCCTTGCTTGTCCAGTGCTGAGTCAACTGAATTTTAAAGCTACAGGCTCCAAGTCCCACTGGTTTTACAAACTCAGAATTCAGCCCCTTTGGTTTTTAAAGCCAAATGCTATGGTAGTTAATCTTTCCCACCCGACCTCCCTGGTGGAAAGGCACATTTCTCTGTCCTCTCCATGCACGCAGCTCCCTTCCTCCTGAAGACAGCTTCCCTCTGCCTTTCTGACCTTCTACAACTTTCAGATGAAGTTCTTACTCTGTATTTAGTTGTGGAGTTTGTCCTGCCAGTCTTTGGATCACTCTCCAGTTTATTGACTTGCATGTGTATGATATCTAGTTGTAAATGAGGGATGGATGTGAGCTCAGAGTCCTCCTACTCCACTATCTTTCCATGTTCTCTCTTGCTTCTTAATGTAGCTGTTTATTGCTATGAACTTCCCTCTTAGAACTGCTTTTACTGCATCCCATAATTTCTGATCTGTTATGTATCCATTTTTATTTGTCTCACGAATGTTTCTTTGTTTACCCTTTAGTTTCTTCTTTGATTCATTTGTTGTTCAGAAGAGTGTTAGTCATTTCCATGTATTTGTAAATTTTAATTTACCTCTTATTATTTATATCTAAATAGATGTCATTAGAGAAGATACTTAATATGATTTCTATCTTCTTGAATTTGCTAAAACTTGTTTTGTGGCTTAATATATAGTCTATTTTAGAAATGTCCCATTTGTGCTTGAGAAGAATGTTTATTCTCATGTTGTTGGATAGAATGTTCTGTTTAGATCTGTTAGTTCCATTTGGCCTATAATTTTTTTCAAATACACTGTTTCCCTATAGATTCTATGTTTGGGTGATCTATCCATTGGTGAAAGTGGGATATTACAGTCACCAGTTATGACTGTATTACTGTTTATTTCTCCCTTAATACTGTTTATTTTTGCTTTATATATTTGGGTTCTTTAATGTTGGGTGTATAAATATTAACAATTGTTACCTCTTCTTGCTGGATTGACCTCTTTATTAATATTCAATGACCATCTTTGTCTCTTTTTATTCTTTTTACTTTCAAGTCTATTTTGTCTGATGTAAGTATAGTGACTCCTGTTCCCCCCACACCTTGGTTACTATTTGCTCTTAATAAATTTTTCCATCCCTTCACTCTCAATCTAGGTATACCTTTAAGGATAATGTAAGTCTCCTATAGGCAGCATACTGTTGGATTTTTTAACCTATTCACCCATTCTATTTCTTTTAATTGGAAAATTTAATCTGTTTATACTTAAAATACTTACTGATAAGTAAAGACTAAATTATTACCTTTTTGTTCATTGTTTTATGGTTCACTTTGTTGATGTGTTGTTCCTTGTTTCTTATCCTGCTTTTTTTTTTTTTTTTTGCATGTTGTAACATCTTTTGGTATCACTATGCTGTTACTTCTTAATCATACTCTTTTGTGTAACTGTCATAGGTTTTTTCCTTGTGGTTATCATGAAAATTACGTTAAATATCTTAAAATCATAACACTTTATTCTAAACTGGTGACAACTAAAACAATGTGAAAAGAATTCCTAAACTTAACACTTTAGTTCTCCTCTCCCTCATAAGTTAGGTTATTGCTGCTAAAATTTACATTTGTTTTATATTGTATAACTAATAACAGATTATTATAGTTATGGTTAATTTTACCATATTCATTTAAAAATTTTTTAACCTAGAGTTGTAAGTAAATTATGCACCATAACCAAATTATAAAATCTAACTATATGTACTTAACATTACCAGTGAGTTTTATATTTTTTGTGTTTTCATGACATTAATTAGCATCTTTCTTCAGTGCACCTTTTCTGTGGCAGGTATTGTGGTAATATTCATACACCCAATTAATTTCCTCAACCTTTGTTTGAGAAAGTCTTGATACCTCCTTTATTTCTGGAGGACAGCTTCTCCAGGTATAATATGTTTGATTGGTGGTGGTGGGGGGGTTGTTGTTTTTTTATTTTTTTGTTGCTGTTGATTTTTTTTTTTAATTTTCATAGTTCAAATAGGTCATGCTTTCTCTTCTGGCCTAAAATATTTCTGTTGATAAATCCACCCATAGACTTATGAAGATACACTTTTCATTTCCCTTTTTATACTGTTTGAGAATTCTTCTTTAGTCTTTGACTTTTAATAATTTAATTATAATGTGTTCTGGTGTATCCCTATTTGGAGGTCTTTGGGCCTCGGGGAACTGGATGTTCATTTCTTTCTCAAGGTTCAGGAACTTTTCAGCCATTATTTTTTTTCTCTTTTTTTAAATTTTAACTTAATTAGACAACATACAGTATATCATTAGTTTCAGATGTAGAGTTCAATAACTCATCAGTTGCATTTAACACCCAGTGCTCATTACTTCAAGTGCCTCCTAAAGGCCCTCCACCCAATTATCCCACCCCCCCACCCACCTCCCATCCAGCAAACTTCAGTTTATTTCCTGTACTTAAGTCTCTCATGGTTTGTCTCCCTCTCTGATTAATTTTTTTCTTTTAAGATTTTATTTATTTATTTGACAGACAGATCACAAGTAGGCAGAGAGGCAGGCAGGAAGAAAGGAGGAAGCAGGCTCTCTGCTTTGCAGAGAGCCCGATGCGGGGCTCAATCCCAGGACCCCAGGACCATGACCTGAGCCAAAGGCAGAGGCTTTAACCCACTGAGACACCCAGGCACCCCTCTCTCTGATTAATTCTTATTCAGTTTTCCCTCTCTTACCTTATGGTCCTCTGCATTGTTTCTCATATTCAACATAGGAGTGAAACCATATTATAATTGTCTTTTCTCTTTTTGACTTATATCGATCAGTGCAATACCCTCTGATTACATCCATGTTGATGTAAAGGGTAAGGATTCACCCCTTCTGATGACTGAGTAATAGTCCATTGCATATGTACATCACATATTCTTTATCCATTCATCTGTTGATGGACATCTGGGCTCTTTCCCAATAGTTTGATTATTGTGGACATTGGGGTGCATGTACTCCTTTATAACATTACACCTTTATCTATGGGGTAAATACCTAGTAATTTAATTCCTTGGTCATAGAGTAGGTCCAGTCATCATTTTTTGAGGAATCTCAGTACTATTTTTCTTAGTGGCTGGACCAGCTTGCATTCTCACCAATAGCATAAGAGGATTTTCCTTTTTCTGCATCCTTGCCAACATTTGTTGGCTCTTGTCTTGTTAATTTTGTCCATGCTGACTGGTGTGAGGTGGTATCTTATTGTGGGTTTGATTTTTATTTCCCTGATGCCAAGAGATGTGGATCTTTTTACCATGTGTCTGTTGGCCATTTGTATGTCTTCTTTGGAGAAATGTCTGTTCATGTCATCTGCTCATTTCTTGATGGATTATTCGTTTTTTAGATGTTGAGTTTGATAAGTTCTATAGAGATCTTGGATACTATCCCCTTATCTGACAAGTCATTTGCAAATATCTTCTCCCATTCCATAATTTGTCTTTTAGTTTTATTGACTGTTTCCTTTGCTGTGCAGAAACTTTTGATCTTGATGAAGTCCCAAAAGTTTATTTTTGCTTTTGTTTCCTTTGCCTTTGGAGGCATGTCTAGCAAGAAGTTGCTTCAGACAAGGTTGAAGAGGTTCCTGCTGTTGGGCTCTGTTATCAAAGGAATGAGACTGAGACAAAGTGAAAGTTATGCAAAGCCTTATTCTATGCCAAACATTAGAAGTCAGACTGACCAGACAGGGCTGCCTCCAAAGAGAGCGACCCCCGCCCGATCTCATAGGCTGGTTTTATAGGGTATAATCACAGACCCGAGTTATGTGGCTTCTATTGTTAAGGTGTTTACTCCCAGAATCGGTACCCAGAACAATACCAGGAACTACTGGGGCGTTTGTTCCTGGAATGAAGTCCGTGGATGTAAACAATATGGCTACCTCGGCAATATGGAGTTGCTCTGGCTAAGCAGGCCCTAATAGTTAAACAGGTTTCAACATTAAATTGGCCCTAACATTCCCCCCTTTTCTTTGGAGATTAGTCAATTCTTTGACTCTTCAGCCAGTTCTTGAGGGTGAAAACAGGCTGACCTGAGGTGTTGTTAACCTTGAGTGTTGTTCCATCTGCTGTTTTTCTGATTTTCTACTGGCCTGTTTTAGACCAATGAGGTGTCCCCTGGCTGATGCTGAGTAGGAACAGGGTTAAAAGTAACCAAGGTATGAAACCCTTTTGAGTCTTAGTTTCAGTCAACAGTTAATGGCTTCCACCAGCAGTGGCTCCCATTTCTGGGGGTGTGTCCTTGTTTTTGGCTTGTTTGATGTGACACGTGTGAATCCAAGCCCTGATGTCTTCTACTTTTACTGCCCTGGGGGTGGTCAGGATGACCATGAATGGTCCCTTCCAGCAGGGCTTCAAGTTTTCCACTCACTGATGGCGTATCCAAAGCATGTCCCCGGGTTGGTAAGGATGCAGTTTTATTTCCATCTCTGTCTCAGTGTAGGCAGCTTGGACCCCTGCATGGGCTCTTTTTAAGACAAACTATAGAACCTGCAGTGCCTGGATTACAGACTGATCCGTCATTTCTGTTAGGGCAACCTCTTGTAGCTGTGGGCAGAGTGGAGGGGGTCTCCTGAACATTATTTTAAATGGGGTAACTTTGTTTAAGTAGGGTTTACACCACACCCTAAGGAGGGAAAAGGGAAGGAGATCTACCCATCTACTGCCAGCTTCCAGAATTAACTTTGTCAAGGTCTCTAAGAGTCTGGTTCATTCTCTCTAGTAATCCAGAGCTCTGGGGCTGGTAGGCACAGTGTAGTTTTTAATTAGTGCCTATGACCTTGGCCAATGCCTGTGAGACTGAACTCACAAATGCAGGGCCATTGTCTGACCTGATCACAAGAGGCAACCCAAACCTAGGAATTGTTTCTTCTAGTAGATTTTTGGCTACCATTCCTGCCATCTCATGTTTGGCAGAAAAAGTCTCTACCCAGCATGAAAATGTACCTATAAAAACTAACATATATTTGTGTCTAATGGGTTCTGTTATTATCCCTACAGAATATTAGGCAAGTTCATCTATGCGAGCTATTGTGTAACTTCCCTAAAGTTTACCTCAAGTTGTCTAGCTTAGGTAAATAAACATTTAAAGACAACAAAATATAGAAATTAATATCCACAAAGGCGTGTAACTGAAACATAATTTTTGTCTCTAAAATAACCCTCATTTCCAGAGATAGCCAAATCAGGACTAATTTATTTGAAAAAAAAAATTCCAGTTTTAATAAAATTGGCCTAATTATTTACATAAGCTCAACAAGAACAGTGAGTGATTATACAAATCTTTTATAATCTTCTTTGTTGGAACTTTTTATAAGGAATCTCTAGGTTGAACTTGTAATAGTTTCTCCAGGCCAGAAGCCAAGCTAAGTACTTGCCATCAGATAAGCAATACCTGTCGATTTGGGTGAATTCCCCAATGTATCCTGAGGTTCCTGCACCTGCCAGTAAGTGACATTCTTTACTCACCTGGTGAGGCTGCTGGGAACTCTGTAAGCAAGGTATCAGGCCAACTGTTTTAAGGGGCTTTACGACTCCCGATTTTTTAAAGTCAGCCTTAGTTCCTTTAAGCTGTCTGGTCATATCTGAGTCTTTTTCAAATACGACATTCCAGTCAAAGCCTTGGTAAAATAACCAGTGTTTCCAATGGTGTCCTGTTACAAGGAGAACAGATTCTTATTGAACTTATGCAAATGACCGACTGCCATGGAAGAAAGAATACTTGCTAAGACCTTTTGAGTTTCAGAGGATTCAGATAGAAAAGTTGAATGCCTTGATTTGTTTATAAGTAAATATTTTTACATAAGTAAATATTTTTACATTTCTGTAAGTCACAGACATTTTAAGAAAAAAAGTTTCCTTAGTCTGGAAGAGCAAACATTAGAGAACCAGCAATGTTTAAAATAACAGATACAGCATTAAGAGACATAACGTTACAATCTTTTAGTTCATCTAGTCCCATGTTACTAATTCTGGTTTAGTTTGAATGTAGCTCTTACTTATGGAAATTTTTATCCATTTCTGTTCCAGGATTTCAACATATCAAAGACTTGTATTTGTCCTTAAAGTCTCCCATATGAATTTATTTTAAGGTGGAATTCATTTTACAGGAGAATTAAAACAATTACAAATGACAAAAACTTAGAATAGATATGGTTAAATATCAGGTGATGACCCGTATCAAAAAATAAAAATTTAGGAAATGCATAGAATCTCCATAATAGTTATAGCATTTACCCAAATGTAACCCAATGTTTATCATTGGTTTAGCAGTACTTCCTGAGTAACTTAGCATACCAAAGCCTTATGAGTCAAAGAGATTTCATTTATAATTTAAATCTTGTTGGCAATTGCTAAAATCTAGGATTAAGATCTGATAAAACATAGAAACTGGTTTCTTTGGGCAGGCAAAGAGAAAACCATTTACATTCTCTTTTTAACAGCAGATCAATTAATACATGATAGTTAACATTTACTTGAGTGGATCACCAATGTAGATTTGCCATGATACAGGGCTTTAGTTTTCCTTCCTTAAATACTATGCCTCATTTGAACAGAAACATCTTACAGGAAAAGATTTATTAGTCTTTTTTCTCTTCTATAAATAAATCCATCAAAACTGATCTAATATGGTTAAATTTTCAACATATTTCATTGTTTTTTTTCAAACCCATAAAGCAAGGCAAATAAAAGTCACTTCCCCAAGCCTTCTATGACTTACTATATACCGTCAAGTTTAGTTTTTATTATCTCCTTTAATGTTCTGGTGCAACCAGATATTTTTACTTTAAGACAAAACTACTTACTCTCTTAGGCCCTCTTTTTGTATGTGTACAGTTTTTCTAAACTTACTATAGTCAACTGCCTTTTCTCTGGTTTTTCAGACAACATTAAAACTTTTAATAAAAACCTTACAGCGAGGGGCACCTGGGTGGCTCAGTGGGTTAAAGTCTCTGCCTTCGGCTCAGGTCATGATCCCAGGGTCCTGGGATTGAGCTCCGCATCTGGCTCTCTGCTCCTCAAGGAGCCTGCTTCCTCCTCTTTCTCTCTGCCTACCTGTGATCTCTCTCTCTGTCAAATAAATAAATAAATAAAATCTTTTAAAAAACCTTATGATGTTTTTCTTTTGGTAGTCCGCCCTGACCTTACCTAGTTTTGTTTTGTTTGTTGTTGTTGTTGTTGTTGTTATTGTTGGGGTTTTTTGTTTGTTTGTTTGTTTTCTGAAGATTTCCCTTCACAAACCTTTTACAACTTTCTTTTGCATCCAGGTTTTGTCCCAAGCCATTTCCTTTCAAACAACCATCTCATTTAGGACAAAATTACCTTTTATCTTTAACAAAATATATTCCCATTCCTTATCTTTCTTATTTATCTCCTACTTTTTTTTACATATAGGGTTATTTCCCTTACTTCCATCAGTCTTTGTTACAGTTAGCAGAATTTTCTATTCTTAGAAACACTTCAGTCTCTGGTGATGGTTAAGTATTAACCAGTTGTGAACAGTTACAACAGAATTCTGTAGATGGCAAATTTATGAATCAGTTAAGCACAAAACATGTTTACCCACAGATTTAAATATTGTTAGTTTCTTTGCAGTAAGAAGTCAAAAGCACAAACCTTCATCAAGTACTCAATGCTTTAGCATTTTATCCCATTTGATTAAGACCTAGATGTCCATAATTTAATTCCATTTGTCATCCAACCAAAACCTTAAAGTTTCAGGTTACCAAAGACTTTGGAAGTTACTTTAACAATTACCCATTAAAACTTTGAGACAGAAAATTAACCATCGGTTCAGTTATTTCTTTGCTAACAGATTTTAACAAATAGGATGAGCTTATTTGACCTTGAGTAAACTTTGATTGAAGTTTCACATTTACTGCTGTAACTTTAAAGATGTGTCTATCTTAATTAAACCAACAAACTTAACTTAGTTCACATACTGATTTATGTTTCATCTGGTCCCACTCCACTTTTAATGTTTATCTGAGACATGGGTAGGACGATCTGGAGTGGAGGGTGCTAGGTCCAGGGGCTGCTCTTTTTGCTCTTTGACAGTGAAGAGGGAAGGAGCCATGGTGAAGGAAGCACCAAGGATGGTCTAGAGGCCAGTTATGCAGGCCACACCCAAGTTGGTGCAGAAACAGAAGGGGGACTGCTTCCAGAAGGCAGAGAAATGATTCCCAGTTTTAGAGAGTTTTCCTGGGTAAACCTTGTCACCCAACTGGGTGGTTTTACCTTGAAAATCCTTGAAATGCTGGAGAACAAGACTTAGGGGTGTCATAGGTCCCTTACTCTCCGCTTGCCCCATTTCTTCAAACCCAACAAACAACACAACAGACAACAAAAAGACAAGACAAAGACAACCTCAGACCAGACCCAGCAGCCCTTCCTCAACCAGATAGCAAGTGTAAGGGTGTGCAAGATATAATCCTAACTCAAAAATACAACCTGCCACTGGTGGGGATTTTCTTGGTCCCCTTGAGCTCCCTGGCGATCTACCAGTGAAGGGATGGAGCATCCCCACACCCACTCCAGCCCTGGGGGGCAATGCTACATCCAGCTTCTCCCTGGTGTGCGATACCCTGGAGCTCCACAACCAGACAGACAGACTAGGTCCTACAGAATAAAATCTCGAGATCTTACCTCCAGAGGCTTTTCCCAGAAATTCTGATGCTGGCTCAGTTCTTATCATTTGATCGTGGACAAGCCCCCAGAATGTTGGAGTCTGTTATCAAAGGAAAGACTGAGACAAAGTGAAAGTTATGTAGAGCTTTATTCTACACCATTTGCATTAGAAGTCAGACTGACCAGCCAGGGCTGCCTCCAAAGAGAGCGACACCCTCCTGATCTCACAGGCTGGTTTTATAGGGCATAACTATAGACCCAAGGTATGTGGCTTCTATTGTTAAGGCGTTTACTCCCGGAATCGATACCTGGAACCATACCAGGAACTACTGGTGCCTTTATTCCCGGAATGAAGTCCATGGATGTAAACAATACAGCTACCTAGGCAATATGGAGTCGCTCTGGCTAAGCAGGCCCTAATAGTTAAAGAGGTTTTAAAATTAAACTGGTCCTAACAGCTGCCTGTGTTCTCCTCTAGGATACTGATGGATTCCTGTCTCACATTTAGGTCTTATGTCCATTTAGAGTTTATCTTTGTGTACAGTGTAATAATCTTATTTCATTCTACTACATGCAACTGCCCAATTTTCCCAACACCATTTGTTAAAGAGATTGTCCTTTTTTCATTGAATATTCTTTCCTGCTTTGTTGAGGATTGGTTGACCATAGAGTTCAGGGTTCAGGGGTGCCTGAGTGTCTCAGTCAGTTAAGCCTGTGCCTTTGGCTCAGATTGTGATCTTGGGTTCCTAGAATTGAGCCCTGCATCAGGCTCCCAGCTCAGTGGGGAGCCTGTTTCTCACCTCTCCCTCTGTCCATCCTTTCCACTCATGCTCTCTCTCTCAATATATCTCTCAAATTCATAAGTAACATCTTCAAAAAAAAAAAAAAAAAGAGAGAGAGAGAGAGAGGGTCCACTGCTGGGTTTGCTATTCTATATCATTGATCTAAGCGCCTGTTTTTGTTCCAGTACCATAATGTCTTGATGATTACAGCTTTGCAGTATAGCTTGAAGTCTGTCATTGTGATGCCACCAGCTTTGATTTTCCTTTTCAAAATTCCTTTGGCTATTTAGGGTCTTTTATGGTTCCATACAAATGTTAGGATTATTTGTTCCAACTCTGTAAAAATGTGATGGTATTTTGAGAAGAAATGTACTAAATGTACTAAATTGTTGTGGATAGCATAGACATTTTAACAATATTTTCTCTTGTAATCCCTGAGCATGGAACGTTTCTCCATTTCTTTGTGGCTTCCTTAGTTCCTTTCATAAGTGCTCTTTAGTTTTTAGAGTACAGATATTTTTCTTCTTTGGTTAAGTTTATTCCAAGGTATCTTATGGTTTTTGTGCAATTTTAAATGGGATCAATTCTGTAATTTCTCTCTCTTCTGTCTCATTGTTAGTGTAGAGAAATGCAAATGATTTATGTGCATTGATTGTATATCCTGCCATGTTGCTGAATTCCTTCATGAGTTCTAGAAGTTTTGTTTTTTGTGGAGTCTTTTGGGTTTTCCACATAAAGTATCATGTCAGCTGTGAAGAGTGAGAGTTTGACTTCTTTGCCAGTTTGAAAGTCTTTTATTTCTTTTTGTTGTCTGATTGATAAGGCTAGGGCTTCTAGTACTATGTTGAACAAAACTGATGAGAGTAGGCATCATTGCTATGTTCCTGACCTTTGGGAAAAGCTCTCACTGTTTCCCATTGAGAACGATATTCACTGTGGGATTATTGTAGAAGGATTTTATGATATTGAGATATGTCTCCTCTATTTATCCCTACACTCTATAGAGCTTCAAATGAGAAAGTGTGCTGTATTTTGCCAATGCTTTTTCTGCGCTAATTGATGGATCATATACTTCTTGTCATTTCTTTTATTAATGTGATGTATCACATTTATTTGTTTGTGGATGTTGAGTCAACTTTGCAGCCCAGGAATAAATCCCACTTGGTTGTGGTGAATGCTTTTTTAAATATACTGTTGGATCCTCTTGGCTAATATCTTGGTGAGAATTTTGGTATTTGTGTTCATCATGGATATTAATCTGTAATTCTCCTTTTTGGTGGGGTCTTTATCTGGTTTGGGAATCAAGGTAATGCTGGCCTCAAAAACTGAGTTTGGAAGTTATTCTTTCATTTCTATTTTTTGAAACAGCTTCAGAAGAATAGCTATAATTTCTTCTTTAATTGTTTGTTAGAACTTCCCTGGAAACACATAAAGCTCTGGACTCTTGTTTGTTGTGAGATTTCTTATTACTTTCTCAATTTCCTTGCTGGTTTTAGGTCTCTTTGGTTTTTTATTTCTTCCTTTTTCAGTTTTGGTGGTTTATAAGTTTCTGGGAATGCATCCATTTCTTCCAGGTTGCCTAAACCGTTGGCATATAGTTGTTCCTCATATGTTCTCAGTATTTTCTGTATTTCCTTGGTGTTGGTCGTGATCTCTCTTCTTTCATTCACAATATTATTAATTTGGGTTCTTTATCTTTGCTTTTTGATAAGTGTGGCTAGGAATTTATCAGTCTTATTAATTCTTTCAAAAAGCCAACTTCTAGTTTTATTGATCTGATCTACTGTTCTTTTGGTTTCTATTTCATTGATTTCTGCTCTAATCTTTATAATTTTTCTTTCCCTGATTGGTTTAGGCTTTATTTGCTGTTCTTTGTCCAGATCCTTTAGGTGCAGGGTAAGCTTGTGTATCAGAGACTCTTCAATTTTTAGAGTCCATAGTCTCTCATGGTTCACCTCCCCTTCCAATTTCCCTCAACTCCCTTCTCCTCTCTAACTCCCCTTGTCATCCATGCTATTTGTTATGCTCCACAAATAAGCTAAACCATATGATAATTGACTCTCTCTGCTTGACTTATTTCACTCAGCATAATATCTTCCAGTCCCATCCATGTTGCTACAAAAGTTGGGTATTCATCCTTTCTGATGGAGGCATAAGACTCCATAGTGTATATGGACCACATCCTCCTTATCCATTTGTCCGTGGAAGGGCATTTTGGTTCTTTCCACAGTTTGGCAATCGTGGCCATTGCTGCTTTAAACATTGGGGTACAGATGGCCCTTCTTTTCACTACATCTGTATCATTGGGTAAATACCCAGTAGGGCAATTGCAGGGTCATAGGGAAGCTCTATTTTTAATTTCTTGAGGAATCTCCACACTGTTCTCCAAAATAGCTGCAACAACTTGCATTCCCAACAACAGTGTAAGAGGGTTCCCTTTTTTCCACATCCTCTCCAACACACTTTGTTTCCTCTCTTACTAATTTTGGCCATTCTAACTGGTGTAAGGTGGTATCTCAATGTGGTTTTAATGTGAATCTCCCTGAGGGCTAGTGATGATGAACATTTTTTCATGTGTCTGATAGCCATTTGTATGTCTTCATTGGAGAAGTGTCTGTTCATATCTTCTGCCCATTTTTTGATATGATTGTCTGTTTTGTGTGTGTTGAGTTTGAGGAGTTCTTTATAGATCCTGGATATCAACCTTTTGTCTATACTGTCATTTGCAAATATCTTCTATTTTCATAAGAAAGACTTGTATTATGTACTTCCTTCTTAAAACCACCAGTTCTACATCCCACAGGTTTTGAACAATTGTGTTTTCTTTTTCATTTATTTCTATGATATTTTTAATTCTTCTTTAATATCCTGATTACTCCATTCATTCTTCAGTTGGATGCTCTTTTACCTCCAAGTATTTGACTTTTTTCCAAATTTCCTCTTCTGATTGAGGTCAAGATTCCCTGAAAATATGCAAGGAATAATCCCAATCTTTTGGTAGTAGTGGAGACCTGATTTGTGACCCAGCATGTGATGTCTTATGGAGAGTGTTCAATGTGTACTCAACAAAAATGTGTGTTCTGTTGTTCTAGGTTGGAACGCTCTCTATATAACTTTGAAGTCCATTTGGTCCTGTGTCTCATTCAAAGCCTGGTTTTCTTGTTGATCTTAGATAATCTGTACATTGCTGTCAGTGGGTTGTCAAAGCCCCTTGCTATAATTGTATTATCAATGTGTTTATTTAATTTTCTTTTTAATTAGTTGACATAATTGGCTGCTTGCAAGTTAGGGGCATAAATATTATAATTGTTAGTCTTCTTGTTGGATTGACACTTTAAGTATGATATAGTGTCCCTCTTCATTTCTTACTACAAACTTTGGTTTAAAATCTAATTTGTCCCCAGCTTTCTTTTAATGTCCATTAGTATAATAAATGGTTCTTCACCCCTTTACTTTCAGTCTAGATGTGACTTTGTGCCTAAAATGAATCATTTGTAGACCGCAGATGGATGGATCTTGCTTTTTTATCCAATCTGATACCTTATGTATTTTGATTAGAGCATTTAGCCCATTTACATTCAGAGTAACTATTAAAATATATGAACTTAGTGATATTGTATTACCTGTAAAATCAGTGCCCCTGTGTATTGCCTTGTTCCTTTCTGGTCTATGTTACTTTTGGGCTCTCTCTTTGTTTACAGGATCCCCTTTAATATTCCTTGCAGGGCTGGTTTAGTGATCACAAATTTAGTTTTTATTCATCCTGGAAGCTCTTTATCTCTCCTTCTGTTCTTTTTTTTTTTTTTTTTAAAGAATTTATTTATTTGACAGAGAGAGATCACAAGTAGGCAGAGAGGGAAAGGAGGAAGCAGGCTCCCCGCTGAGCAGAGAGCCCGATGTGGGACTCGATCCCAGGACCCTGGGATCATGACCCGAGCCGAAGGCAGTGGCTTAACCCACTGAGCCACCCAGGCGCCCCTCTCCTTCTGTTCTTAATGACAGCCTTAATAGATAAAGTATTCTTGGCTGCATGTTTTTCTCATTAATACCCTGAATATATCATGCCAGCACTTTCTGACCTGCTGTGTCTCTGTGGATAGGTCTACTGCCAGTTTAATGTTCCTGCCTTTGTAGGTCAGGGACCATTTGTCTTGAACTGCTTTCAGGATTTACTCTTTATTTCTGAAATTTGCAAGATCCACTATTATATGTTGGAGTGTTGATTTATTTTTATTGATTTTGATGGGAGTTCTCTGTGCTTCCTGGACTTGAATGCCCATTTCCTTCCCCAGATTAGAAAATTTCTCAGCTATAATTTGCTCAAATATACCTTCTATCCCCCTCTCTTTCTTCTTCCTCTGCACCCCCAATCATTCTAATATTGTTTTGCTTTTTGGTATTGCTGATCTCTCGAATCATCCTTTTATGGTCCAGTAATTGCTTACCTTTTTTGCTCCATTCTTTATTCTCCATAGTTGTATCTTCTCTATCACTTATTCTTTCTTCTGCCTCATTTATCCCAGCAGTAAGGTGCTCCATTATTGATTGTATCCCAGCAATACCTTTTTTTAATTTCAAACTGATTTGATCTTAATTCTTTTATTTCTAAAGAAAGTGATTCTCTAGTGTCTTCTATGCTTTTTTCAAGTCCAGCTAATGTCTTTATAATTGTTTTTTCTGAATTCTATCTCTGACATTTTAACAATATCCATATTTATTAAGTTTCTGGCAATGATTACTACCTCTTGTCCTTTTTTCTGGAAATTGTTCCTTCTGGTCCTTTTGTCCAGAGAAGAATAGATGAACATTAGAACAAAAAAGAAATAAAAAATGAAAATATCAAACACTACCCCAGCAAAATAAACACTAGGCAAATCAGAAAAGATCAGAAACCAAATAAATAAATAAATAAATAAATAAAGCCAACAAACAAAGGGCGGGGCAGGGGGGACTATAATGAAACAGGTGTACAGAACAGGATGATACACATGGTCCTGGATGTATTTTGATCTGTCAGAAGAAACTTGATACCAAAAGAGTAAAGAAAAACTCATTTATACACAAAAATAAAATTGAACACAGTGAAAGGAAGCCAAAAATAAAGAATATATCTGTAAAATGTAAACGTAAAAATGAAAATTAAAAACACACTTTAATATTCTTTCTGGTTTTGTCGAAAATTATTTGCCCATAGAGTTGAGGGTCCATATCTGGGCTCTCTTCTCTGTTCCACTGGTCCATGTGTCTGTTTTTATGCCAGTACCATGCTGTCTTGGTGATCACAGCTTTGTAATAAAGCTTGAAATCAGATAACATGATGCCCCCAGGTTTATTTTTGTTTTTCAACATTTCCTTAGCGATTTGGGGTCTCTTCTGATTCCATACAAATTTTGGGATTATTTGCTCCAGGTCTTTGAAGAATACCAGTGGAATTTTGATCGGAATGGCATTAAAAGTATAGATTGCTCTAGGAAGTATAGACATTTTAACAATGTTTATTCTTCCGATCCAAGAGCATGGAATGGTCTTCCATCTTTTTGTGTCTTCTTCAATTTCTTTCATGAGTGTTCTGTAGTTCCTCGAACACAGATCCTTTACCTCTTTGGTTAGGTTTATTCCCAGGTATCTTATGGTTCTTGGTGCTATAGTAAATGGAATCGATTCTCTAATTTCCCTTTCTGTATTTTCATTGTTAGTGTATAAGAAAGCCACTGATTTCTGCACATTGACTTTGTATCTGGCCACATTGCTGAATTGCTGTATGAGTTCTAGTAGTTTGGGGGTGGAATCTTTTGGGTTTTCCATATAAAGAATCATGTCATCTGCAAAGAGAGAGAGTTTGACATCTTCATTGCCAATTTGGATACCTTTTATTTCTCTTTGTCTGATTGCTGTTGATAGGACTTCTAATACTATGTTGAACAAGAGTGGTGAGAGTGGGCATCCTTGTCGTGTTCCTGATCTCAACGGGAAGGCTGCAAGCTTTTTCCCATTGAGAATGATATTTGCTGTGGGTCTTTCATAGATAGATTTGATGAGGTTCAGGAATGTTCCCTCTATCCCTATACTTTGAAGTGTTTTAATCAGGAATGGATGCTGGATTTTGTCAAATGCTTTTTCTGCATCAATTGAGAGGACCATGTGGTTCTTCTCTCTTCTCATATTAATTTGTTCTATCACATTGATTGATTTGCGAATGTCGAACCATCCTTGTAGCCCAGGGATAAATCCCACCTGGTCATGGTGGATAATCTTTTTAAGGTGCTGTTGGATCCTGTTTGCTAGGATCTTGTAGAGAATCTTGGCATCCATATTCATCAGTTATATTGGTCTGAAATTCTCCTTTTTGGTGGGTTCTTTGCCTGGTTTGAGAATCAGGGTAATGCTGGCTTCACAGAAAGAGATAGTCTCTTCAGTAAATGGTGCTGGGAAAACTGGACAGCTATATGTAGAAGAATGAAACTCGACCATTCTCTTACACCGTACACAAAGATAAACTCAAAATGGATAAAAGACCTCAACATGAGACAGAATTCCATCAGAATCTTAGAGGAGAACATAGGCAGTAATCTCTTCAATATCATTCACAGCAACTTCTTTCAAGATATGTCTTCTCCAAAGACAAAGGAAACAAAAGTAAAAATAAACTTTTGGGACTTCATCAAAATCAAAAGCTTCTGCACAGCAAAGGAAACAGTCAAGAAAACATAGAGGCAACCCACGGAATGGGAGAATATATTTGCAAATGACAGTACAATCAAAAGGTTGATATCCAGGATCCATAAAGAATTCCTCAAACTGAACACACGTAAAACAGACAATCATATCAAAAATGGGCAGAAGATATGGACAGACACTTCTCCAATGAAGACATGCAAATGGCTATCAGACACGTGAAAAAATGTTCATCATCACTAGCCATCAGAGAGATTTAAATTAAAACCACATTGAGATATCACCTTACACCAGTTAGAATGGCCAAAATTAGCAAGACAGGAAACATGTGTTGGAGAGGATGTGGAGAAAGGGGAACCCTCTTACACTGTTGGTGAGAATGTAAGTTGGTGCAGCCTCTTTGGAGAACAGTGTGGATATTCCTCAAGAAATTAAAAATAGAGCTTCCCTATGACCCTGCAATTGCACTACTGGGTATTTACCCCAATGATACAGATGTAGTGAAAAGAAGGGCCATCTGTACCCCAATGTTTATAGCAGCAATGACCATGGTCACCAAACTGTGTAAAGAACTAAGATGCCCTTCCACGGATGAATGGATAGGAAGATGTGGTCCATATACTCTATGGATTGTTGTGCCTTCATCAGAGAGTATGAATGCCCAACTTTTATAGCAACATGGACGGGGCTGGAAGAGATTATGCTGAGTGAAATCATTCAAGCAGAGAGAGTCAATTATCATATGGTTTCACTTATTTGTGGAGCACAACCAATAGCATGGATGACATGGGGAGTTAGAGAAGAGGAGGGAGTTGAGGGAAATTGGAAGGGGAGGTGAACCATGAGAGACTATGGACTCCGAAAAACAATCTGAGGGGTTTGAAGTGGCAGGGGTATGGGAAGTTGGGTACCAGGTGGTGGTATTATAGAGGGTATGGATTGCATGGAGCACTGAGTTTGGTGCAAAAATAATGAATACATAACAGTATTGAAAATAAATAAAAATAAATTTTAAAAAAGACTTTAAAAAAGACTTGATAAAATAAGATGCTTGTTGAAAAGAAAAAGAGAAAGAGAAAGAAAATTTTAAACTGGAAGACTAAATGATCATGAGGAAAAAAACTCAAATTCTAGATACTATTTTCCCCTAGGACAGGAATTTGTTCAGTTCTGTGTGATCAATAGATATGGTATAAGCCTGGTGTTCCTGTTAGTCTTCTGTGGGAGGGGCCTGTTGCACTGATTCTCAGATTTCTTTGCCTGGGTGGAGTTGTATCACCCCTTGCCAGGGTGAAGGCTCCAGTGTAAGCGAATTGGGGTTTCTCTATGTGGCTTTTGCTCCCTGAAAGTTTTTTGTGTTGCTTAGAAGATAAAGGAAAAAAAAATGGATCTGCCCCCAACTCCAGCCCTGGAACCAATTGATCACAGTCTGCACTCTTTAATGTATCCTCAGAGAAAATCATTCAAGCACTTTGTGGGAATCAAACTCTGTAGAATCCTGCAGCACATACCACCCCGATCTTCCAAGGGGAGAGAGTGGGGCCTTACCATGGCCAGCTGTTTCCTGGATCTCTGCTCTGGGACCATTTGCCTGTGCACACCTGAGCTGCTCCTCTGATGAGAGAGAGGGGGTTCTCACAGAGGTTTTGCCACTTTTGGACCCTGTTTGGAGAGCTATGGCGATCATGCCATGATTTTTGGTTTATGGCAACACCTAGCTGAGATGCCAATCCTGGGCTCACTGATTGCTAGCTTCCCCATTCTGATGCCTGGGAACTCTGCTGCACTCAGTCACCCTCATTCTTTCTGTGACCCTGAGGATCCTGAGACCACCCTGTTCCACCTAGAATTCTGAACCACTTTGTCACCTGAGCACCTTTCAGGCAGGGACATCCCTTACAGGAACTGTGGAGTTCCAATTTTGCACTCCACTGCTATATCACTTTTCAGTAGCCAACTTCCAGAGGCTCCCTCTCCCTGTGATTTATCTTCTGATATATCCCTTCAGATTCACTTCTTCAAACCTCCTACCTTGCAAAAAGTGGTAGATTATCTATTTGTAGAATTACATCAGTTATTTTCTAGGTCTCAGGTCGAATTCACAGGTGTTCAGAACGATCTGATAAATATATAACTCAATTCAAGGGACCAGATGACAGGAGGTCCCCTACTATTCCACCATCTTCCTTCCATCCCTGCCATTATTGCTTTAAATATGCTTTCTGTACCTTTCTCTGTATTTTTTCTTCTGGAAGTCCCATAATGCAAATATTCCTTCTTTTCAGTGTGCTCCATAGTCCCATATGCTTTCTTCACTCTTTTTCATTCTTTGCTTTTTCTTTTTGGTCTTCTGACCAGGTAATTTCTAATGGCCTGTTTTCCATGTCACCAATTCTCATTTATGCATGGTCCACATATACTTTTGAATTTTTAAAAAATTCTACAGTTCAGTTATTGTATGTTTTCAAACTTAAGATTTGTTTTTGATGGTTTCTATTGTATTGTTGAACTAATTTTGTTCATGCAGTTTTCCTAATTTCATTTAGTTGTCTGTGTTCTTGTAGTTACCTAAAATTCTTTAAGAGGATTCTGAATTCTTCATGTCAGTCATATATCTTCATTTCTTTAGGATCAGTTATTAAACCTTTGTTATTTATATTTACTTGGTTCTTCATGATGCTTCATTCCATACTGTAGTCTGTGCATTTGAGTAATTGAACTCATCTTATGGACTTTACAGGTTTATTTTGGTAGATAGAGATCTTTACCAATCACCTCAATTTGTATTTCTTGGTATGTCTGTTGGTAATATCTTTGTGCACATGGGGCCTACTATCAGGGTCTGTATTTGGGTGAGGTCACTGTTTAAATTCTGAGGTCAGGGATGGGGGCATATGTCACTGGCTGAGAATAGTTAGATAAGACTGCTTGCTGGGTTCCCATCCCAAGTGAGTCTGTAGGATCATCTCCATGGTTTCCTGGATTTTCTGCTCAGGCTTACTGGATAGTCAGAACTAGATACTACAATCATTAGTAAATTGGACTATTAATTCCCTGCCATGGCAGGAAAGCAAGATACAGGGCTTTTATGGCTCATTGTTTGGGGACCTGAATCTGGCAAGAGTGTACACTGAATTTCCTGGTGAAGTGATGCCATCATACTTGTGCTCAGCAGATGGGAAAAGACTTAGGTCTGTGCTCTGATCAAGTGCTACTGTAAGCATACTGTTGGATGGGTTATGTGCTTCTCATGTGTTCTAATTTCCCTGGTTTAACAGCCTGCAGGCTGCATTCAGCAATAAGTATTGTTATGAATTAGTCTCTTTGCTTGAGTTCAGTGGGAGAAGCAGCACTAAAGCTGGTAAAACACTTTTTTTTTTTTTTTGCCTTAATGTAAGTTGACCCATTTCCCAAGTTTCCCAACCAAACAGGTCCACTGCCTTTCTATGTAAACTCTCAATTCTGCTTGCCCTACTCTTGGCTTGATTGCTACTAGGACACACAGTTTCCAAGTGTTCTTTCCAGCCCTTCTTGTCAGATGGGACTGGGAGTCATTGCCAGTGAAATTATGTCTCAACTCTCCTGTTTGGGCAGGAAAGGGAGAGGTCATTCTAGGTAGTTCTCAATTAACCAAAAACTATCTCTTGTTGGGAGGGTCCAGGAGCTACCTTCAGCTCTGGCTATGAATTCATCTCTCTGCCCCTGAATAGCAGGAGAACTCTCCATGTCCAGTACTGGCTTTGCTCTGGAGGTGATAAATTCTCTCTACCCACCTCTAGGTCTCAGCATCTGCACAGCTTCCAGGTATTCTCACCAACCCCCTTGTTTAGATGTGGCTGGGAGACACTCTCTACAACAGGTGGGGCTATGAATTAGGCCCATGCCTGAGCTTGTGCAAATCGGGCTCTAGGACCAATGAAGCTCCTCATTTGAGGATCCAAATCAAGCAGATCTACACTGTGCCAAGTTTCCTGATCACAGTGCACCACTGACAAGCACTGCAAGTAGGAACTTTGCCAAGATCTATATGCTGGTTGTTGCAAGCCCCTATCCTGCTTCTCCACCACAGTCAGATTTCTAGTTGTTGAACCCTATAGATACTCTTGCAATCTCTGTGGGGAAGGAGCAGAGTAGGCACTCCCACAAAGCAACCTAAACTGCTGGGGAGCACTGGTTGTCCACCTTCAGGTTCTTTTTTGTTGTTTAAATAAAAGTACCAGAGGTTCAGGAGAGATCCGTCTTCATGGTGCTGTGCTCACATGGAAGAAGAGCAATGCAGTCAACTTGTAGCTGCTCCTCTTACCCCCAATGCAGTCTATTTTGTTGTCAATGCTGCAGGGGAAGAGCTTTACCTTCAGTCCTGTGTTCTAGGATTCTCTCAATGGTTTATTGTTCTTGAATAGTTGTCAGTTCTCTTGGGAATGGGATAGAGACAGGAACAACCATTGCTACCATCTTGGTGACATGACTCCCCTTAAGTTAGTATTTCTTGCTCTGTGAAATCATGAGGGGTCCATTTACTTTTATTTTTATGTTCTGTCATCTTTAAGATGCTCTCCTCATCCATATAGTCCAAAATGACCCACTGTACATCAACATTCCATCTAGTACTTACTTGAAAGGGGTAAAAAGTAAGGGAAAGTCATATCTTCTCTTTAAAGATGCAACTTAAAATTTGTGTACATCACCTCTTCTCACATCTCAGGCAGAACAGTCATGTAACCATACTTGAATTGGAAAGAAAACTAGGAACTGCTGTTTTATTCTGAGTATCTATGTATCAAGTTAAAACTATGAGTCCAATTGTAGAAAAAGGGAGAGTGGATATTGGGGGTACACCATCACCCTCTGCCACACTAATTTCAAGTTGTGCATGACATTTACCATTCACTTTTACTTCTTAGGCACAGGGTTTTGGTGAAAAAGTTGCTAAACCATGATGATATTGTGATTTGACCTCAACTAGGTTTTTGCTACTGATTACCAGTCCTTTAAGTATCTTTAATAACTCTTTATGGTCTTCTCCATTATAATTGTTCCAAACTTTCTTAATTTTCTTCAGTGTTCAACCCTAGCCTTATTCTTTTCTTGGCTATTTATTTTTGAAAATAAATATTTCCAACATGAAATCTCTCTCAATATGCACTCTATCCATCCTAAAAATTATTCTGCATCCCTTATTTTTTTATTGTCATTAATAAGATGTACCTTCTTTACCAAAGCTACAACCCTACTTATCCATCCCTACCTGCATCCTCTATACCTTATTCCAACAATGAGTTAATGATTCTGAAATATGACATTTAATCTTGTTTTTTTTCATGAAAACATTCTCAGGTTTCTCCCTATCCCAAAACAAATTTCCTGGACCAACTAATTCTGTGAAGTTACTATCACCCTCTATCTTTTCTTAATGTCAATTTTTGAAAGCACATTTTTTGCCCACACATTAAGCCATTTTATTTAACTAAAAATTTTCTTTCATCTTTACATATAGGATTCTTGCTTTCTTATTTTGTTTTGTTTGAGTACAGTTGACACACAATGTTCCATTACTTTCAAGGTTACATTGTAGTGATTCAACAAGTTTACACATTCTTTTGTGATCACTACAAGTGAAGCTACCATCTGTCCCCACACTTTGCTATGACAATACCATTGACTATATTCCTTATGTTGTCCCTTTTATTCCTGTGACTTATTCATTCCATAAGAAGTATGTATCTCCCATTCCCCTACACCCATTTTGTCCACCGTTCCACCTACCTTCCCTCTGGCAGTTATCAGTTTATTCTCTCTATTTATAGGCCTGATTCTGTTTTTTGTTTCTTTGTTCATTTGTTTTTATTTTAGATTCCACATACGAGTGAGATAACACAATATTTGTCTTTCTCAGTCTGACTTATTTCACTTAGCATTATACCCTCTAGGTCCAACCATGTTGTCTCAAATGGCACCACTTCAACTTCTTATGTCTGCATAACATCCCGTTAAATATATATATCACATCTTTATTATCCATTTGTCTATTGATGATTACAGGTTGCTTTTATATCTTGGCTATTGTGAATAATGCTGCAATAAACATAGGGGTGTATATTTCTTTTCAAAATACTGTGTATTTTTTTTCCTTTGGGTAAATACCCAATAGTGAAGTTATTGGATCATATGTTATTTCTATTTTTAATTTTTGCAAGAACATTTGTATTGTTTTCCCCATTGCTTATACCAGTTTACATTCCCACCAACAGTGTATTAGGGATCCTTTTTTCTCCACACCTTCACAAATGCTTGTCATTTCTTGTGCCTTCGATTTTGATTTTAGCCATTTACAGGTGTAAAGTTATCATCTTGTTCTGGTTTTGATTTGTTTTTCCCTGAATGATGAGCGACATTGAGCATATTTTCATGTTTCTGTGGCCATTTCTGTCTTCTTTGGAAAGATATCTATTCTGTTCGTCTGCCCATTTTTAATCAGATTATTTGAGTTTTGTTGTTGTTGAGTCATATCAGTTCTTTATATATTTTGGATATTAATCTCTTATGAGATACATCATTTGCAAATATCTTCTCCCATTCGTAGGTTGCCTTTTTGTTGTTGTTGATGGTTTCTTTTGCTGTAAAAAGCTTTTTAGTTTGATGTAGTCCCAATAGTTTCTTTTTGCTTTTGTTTCCCTTGTCTTATCTACAAAAGCGCCAGTACAACCAATATCAGAGAAATTCTTGTAACATTGTTGCAGCTTCAGGTCTCACATTTAGGCCTTTAATCTATTCTGAGTTTATTTCTGTGTACGGTGTGAAAAATTGGTGCAATTTCAAGTAGCTGTGTAATTTTCCAGTACCATTTACTGAAGACTGTCTTTTCCCCATTGTATATTCTTGCCTCCTTTGACATAGGTTAATGGACCATGTAATTGTCAGTTTAATTTTTGGCTCTTTATTCTGTTCTATTGATCTATGTGTCTATTTTTGCACCAGTACCATACTGTTTAATGATTACAGCTTTGTAGTAATAAATCTTGACATCTGGAATTGTGATCTCTCCAGCATTGTTTTCATTTCTCAAGATCACTTTGGCTATTCAGAGTCTCTTTTGATTCTCTACAAATTTTTGTATTATTTGTTCTAGTTTTGTAAAAATAAAAACTCTCCTGGTATTTTAATAAGGATTGCATCGAATCTGTATATTGGTTTGGCTAACACGGGCATTAAAAAAAAAAGATTTTATTTATTTATTTGACAGAAAGAGAAATTACAAGTAGGCAGAGAAACAGGTAGAGGGGGAGGGGGAAGCAGGCTCCCTGCTGAGCAGAGAATGTGGGGCTTGATCCCAGGACCCTGGGATCATGATCTGAGCTGAAGGCAGAGGCTTAAACCCTGAGCCACCCTGACACCCCTAACATGGGCAATTTAAAAATATTAATTCTTCCTATCCATAAGCATGGAATATCTTTCCATTTGTTTGTGTCATCTTCAGTTTCTTTCATCAGTGTTTTATAGTTTTTATAGTACAGGTCTTTTACCTCTTTGCTTAAAGACACATTTCTTGCAATTGACTTTCCTAAACATATCCTGTTTTTGTCATCTCCTTTGCCATTACCCCATGCTCACTTGTGAAAATCTTGCCTTTTCTTCATATCCTCTCAAAGGTTACCTTCCTTATCTCTACAACTAAATAAAATTATTTCTCTTCTGACCTATTACCCATATGACTGAAACAGATATTATCAAAAGTCTATATCTGGCAGGGACTCCTCGTTCATTATTCATATAATCTTCACAACGACCCTGTGAAGAAATTATTATTTCCTCGGTAAAATAACTTTCATTCATGCTACAAAAGTTAAAAAAAAAAAGTGAAAAACATAAGCAAGCATTATTCATAGCTTCGAGAAAATCACTATAGTATTTTGATGTTTGTTCTAGTTTTTAAAGACATTACTAAGTAATTCTTTTTAATTACAAAACCGTAAGAGAATGTGGACTCTGAGAAACAAACTGAGGGTTTGGGATGGGAGGGGGGTGAGGGGATAGGTGAGCCCGATGGTGGGTATTAAGAAGGGTATGTATTGCATGGAGCACTGAGTGTGGTACATAAACAATGAACCTTGGAACACTGAAAAAATAAAATAAAATAAAATAAAATAAAATAAAATAAAATAAAATAAAATAAAAACAAAATTAATGTGTGATCCACGTGCACTTCACTGAGATAACTAATATCTTCAGTCTTATATTTTCTTTTCCTCACTCTTGTCTTACAAACATGGGATAATGCTATACACATTGTTCTTTAAATTGCATTTACAATTAATAACATATCTAGATCTAGATACCCATCTAGGTCAAGATTTAAAGATATAAGAAATTCATTTTACTAGGAAAAAAAATCTGCAGTTTTTATACACCATGATGCATTCTCCTATTGATGATTATTCAGGTCACTTCCAATTTTTGTACTATTAGAAGTGATGCTGCATATAACATCCTGATACATCCTTATGTAGTAGTACTCTTTCTCTATACTAACAAGTTAGTAATTTTCAAGTTGAGTTCCAATCATAAGCTAAATGTGAATATCCTTAGTATTGAATTAAATAAGTTTTAAAATTCATATGAAAGAGAAGGTATTTTGAAATAAGCACAGTTTTCTTATCTGTAAACTAAGTGTAATAAGGATAAATGATGTTCTGACCTCATAAGGCTATCAGGAAAATTAAATGTTATAACAATGTAGTCATATTTACTGATCACTTGCTTTCTTACTATAATAAAATATACTAACAATAAAAAATAAAAAAATAAAAAAAATATATTAAATAGTCCCTGCTTTTAAGAATTTTCAACAAACATTATATCTCTTATATTATTATAGTTCTTTGCTTGTTTTCTCTTCATATCCTGTTCCATGCTAGTCTAAAGTACAGCTATTTTGGAAGAGTATCACTAGTAAGAAAATGGAATTTTATAGAAGATTATTACTTTAAATGATGATAGAGCACTGGAAGCAAGAAGAAATAAGATTGGTTTATTTGGAATTGAGAGAAAGAGATACAGAAAGCATTCTATATATATTCAAAAATTGCTGTTAAATTACATTAATTTGGGATAACAAGTTTAGTCAAGTAGCAAAGTGTCTAAATAATATATAATTTAACTTTTTAAATTTGTTGATATATAATCAACTTACTGTTGGCATGATTATGTCCTGAAATTTTTATGTTTCTGAATTTATTCATGCCTTGAAAAAATTCACTTCATAATAATCTTTTAATGATATGATCTTTAAATGATATGATCAGCCCAGGTTGCATTGAACTAATGTATTTGTTCTTGCTTTTAAAAAGTGTCAAAGTAAATATACAGGTGACACATTTTTACTGAAATCATATGTGGCATAAAATGAATCATTCTTGAATAACTTTTGTGACTAAAGTAATCAAATACATAAATTTTCTTTTTTTTTTTTTTTAAAGATTTTATTTATTTATTTGACAGAGAGAAATTACAAGTAGATGGAGAGGCAGGCAGAGAGAGAGAGAGAGAGAGGGAAGCAGGCTCCCTGCTGAGCAGAGAACCCGATGCGGGACTCGATCCCAGGACCCTGAGATCATGACCTGAGCCGAAGGTAGCGGCTTAACCCGCTGAGCCACCCAGGCGCCCAAATTTTCTAAAGCATGTCATGACACAGTTAAAATCTCTACTTGGAAATCAAAAGAAGGATTGAATTTACTCCAAATACTTACACTTGCATGTATTTACACTGGAGGTTATTTGGGGTATTTTTAACAGTTATCCCGTTAAGTTTGAGAGAGTCATCTCCTGATCTGTTCAAACTAATACCCATATATGAATATCAATTATATTGATGCTTTCTAAGGAGATGGTCTTTCCAAAGCTGTTGATTAAAGATTGAACATTTTTATGCATTTTGGTATGAATTTAAATAGAAATCTAGAGTGTGGTTTTTTATGTCTGTGTGATCTATGAAATGAATACATGTTCCTGCCATTCTCTAGATACTTAAAATAGTGCTTTTCTCTTGAAAGGACACAACACAGCAGTTAGAATACATTGAATGAAAGTGAGGTCCTAAACCCAACTTTTTGAACCGGTTCCTACTATGCTACCCTGGAGATACTGACTGATATGGACTCTTAACAATGAAAATATATATGATTCATTCTGAGACACCAACTCACTGGTATAGTATTTGTCTGCAGCCAAGTGATTTACTGAGGGAGCCAAAAAGTTGCACTTCTCAGGATTAATTTAATTTCCAGGACTGGAGATGAGGGACCTAATTTTTCATGGTTAGCATAGGATTTTATTAGTCCCTACTACAGTGACATAGTAAAGAAGAAGTAAATTAATTCTGATTCCCCTTGGGGTGTGCAAACTTTGGAACTTAAAAATCCTTGCCACCAAACACCATGAAGCTAATGGACATCATCTAAAGCCTGGTAATTCTCATGTCAATGTCTTTTCAGTTCACTTTGCTAGAGTCCAAAGTGATTTATAGCCTCCAAAACCATCAAAGACCATTTGAACCTGAACAGTTGGGATCTGGGAAACTTACTCTTAAGAAAGCCCTTCAAGGACCAGTCAGAGCTCCTAAAGAAATGCCAAAATGTCTGCTCCAGTTTTTTTGTAAACACTTGAAACCTCAGGACTCTCATTTTATAATGAACTACATGACCTCTAACCCTCCCAGTGCCAATGAAACCATTGCTATATGACCTTACACCCATAATATCTGTAATAACTAATGGTTATATAATGCACTCATCATTTTTAACAAAAGGGGACATCAAAACATAAGGCCTCTTTGAGGCAATCATTAACCTTGCCAGGAGATTTTTCTCCTCACAACATTCAGGCTGCTGCTAGAAATCTTCACCAAGTCTAATGACAAACAGCCTAATTGTACATTTTTTTTAATCATAAAAACATATATAGAAGTATCACAAATTACTTAAGTATTTTTATAGGTTTTTTTTATTTACATTTTAATAAATAAACATCTGGTGTAATATTGTCTTCAAGAGTGAAATTTAGTGATTCATCACTAAATATATAATATATATATTCATCACTAAGTATATAAGATATATTATATGAATATATTAATACATTATATGTAATATAATATATAATTCATCAGTAAATATGTAATGAATATTATTTTATATATTATATATAATTCCCAGTGCTTTTCATAAGTTTCCTATTTAACACCCATCACCCATTTGCTGCTCTCCCTTCCATCAACCTTCAGTTTGTTCCCTATACTTATGGCTTGTCTCCCTCTATTTTTTTCTATCCCTATGTTCAGCTGTTTTGTTTCCTAAATTCCACATATGAGTGAAATCATATGGTATTTGTCTCTCTCTGACTGACTTATTTTGCTTAGCATAAGACACTCTAGTTCCATCACACTGTTGCAAACAGCAAGATTAAAATCTTTTTGATGGCTGAGTAATATTGCATTGTTTATATATACTACTTCTTTTTCATTCATTTATTGGTCCATGGACATTTGGGTTCTTTCCATAATTAGACTACTATTGGTAATGCTGCTATAAACATCAGGGTGCATGTGCCTCTTTGAATCAGTATGTTTGTATTCTTTGGCTAAATACCTAGTAATTCAAACTGGATCATAGGGTAGTTCTATTTTTAATTTTTTGAGGAACCTCCATACTGTTTCCCAGAGTGGCAGCACCAATTTACATTCCCAACAGTGTAAGAGGGGTTTCTTTTTTTGCATCCTGGCCTACACCCGTGGTTTCCTGCGCTGTTCATTTTAGTCATTCTGACTGCTATGAGGTGGTATCTCGTCATGGTTTCGATTTGTATTCTCCTGATAATGAGTGACGTTGAGCATATTTTCATGTGTCTGTTAGCCAACTGTATGTCTTCTTTGAAAACAAATTTCTATTCATGTCTTATGCCTATTTCTTAACTGAATTATTTGTTTGGGGGTGTTGAGTTTGGTATTTTATAGATTTTAGATACTAACCCTATATCAGATATGTAACTGCAACAATTTTCTCCCATTATGAAGGTTGCCTTTTAATTTTATTGTTTCCTTCACTATACAGAAGCTTTTATCTTGATAGTTCATATCTGCTTTTGCTTCCCTTTCCTCCAGAGATGTGCCTAGTAAGAAGTTGCTATGGCTAATTTCAAAGAGGTTGCTGCCTGTGTTTTCCTCTACAATTTTGATGGTTTCCTGTCTCACGTTTAGATGTTCATCCATTTTGAATTTATTTCTGTGTATGCTATAAGACTGTGGTCCAGTACCAATATTTTTGCATGTTGCTGTCCAGTTTTTCCAACACCATTTGTTGAAGAGACTGTCTTTCTTCCAATCCCTGAGCATGGAATGTTTTTTTCCATTTCTTTGTGTCATCACCAGTTTCTTTCATGTGTTCTATAGTTTTCATAGTACAGATCTTTTACCTCTTTGGTTAGGTTTATTCCTAGGTATTTTATGGTTTGGGGTGCAATTATAAATGGGATTGATTCCTTGATTTCTCTTTTTGCTTCTTCATTATTGATGTATAGAAATGCAAAGATTTCTGTACATTGATTATACATCCTATGACTTTGTTGAATTTGTGGATCAGTTCTAGCTATTTTCTGGTGGAGTTTTTCAGGTTTTCTACACAGAGTATCATGGTGTCTGTGAATAGTGAAAGTTTGACTTCTTCCTTGTCTATTTGGATGCCTTTTATTTCTTTGTGTTGCCTGATTACTGAGACTAAGACTTCCAGTACTATGTTAAATAACAATGGTGAGAGTGGACATCCTTGTATCATTCTCGACTTTAGAGAAAAAGACATCACTGTTTCCCCAATGAGGATGATATTAGCTGTGGGTCTTTTTTATATTGCCTTTATGATGCTGAGGGATGTTTCTCCAATCCCTACTTTGTTGAGGATTTTTTATCAAGAATGGATGCTGTACTCTGTCAGATGATTTTCCTGCATCTATTGAAAGGAGCATATGGTTCTTATCCTTTCTTTTACTAATGCGTTTTATCACATTGGCTGGTGAGTGTTGAACCACTCTTGTAACCCAGGAATGAATCTTACTTGATTGTGAATAATTCTTTTAATTACTGTTGGATCTGATTTTCTAGTATCTCCTTGAGAATTTTTTACATCCATGTTTATCAGGGATATTGGCTTCTAATTCTCCTTTTTAGGGGATCTTTGTCTGGTTTTGTAATCAATGTAATGCTACCCTCGTAGAATTAGTGTGGAAATTTTCCTTCCATTTCTATTTTTTATTTTTAGAACAGTTTGAGAAGAATAGGTATTAACTCTTCTTCAACTGTTTGGTAGAATTACCTTGGGAAACTAACAGGACCTAAACTTCTGTTTGTTGGGAGATTTTAATGACTAATTTCATAGCTGGTTATCAGTCTATTCAAATTTTCATTTTTGGTAGTTTTTATGTTTCTAGGAATTTAGTAATTTCTTGCAGATTGTCCAATTTGTTGGCATGTAATTTTTCATAATAATCTCTTATAATTGTATTTCTGTTCGTTGGTTTGTATTTCTGTGGTGTATTTCTCCTCTTCCACTCATGTTTTTTTATTTATTTTGGCCCTTCCTTATGATTTTGGTTATTCTGGCAATGGGGGTATCAATTTTATTAATTATTACAGAGAACCACCTCCTAGTTTCACTGATCTGTACTTCTGGGTTTTTATTTCTTGTTTCTGTATCATTTATTTCTGCTCCAATCTTTATTATTTCCCTTCTTCTGTTGGCCTTGGGCTTTATTTGCTCTTCTTTTTCTAGCTCCCCTATGTGTAAGGTTAGGTTGTATATTTGAGACTTTGCTTCTTGAGGTAGGCATGTATTGCTACATACTTCCCTTTTATGAGCACTTTTGCTGCAACCCAAAGGTTTTGGACTATCTTTTGTTTTCATTTTTGTTTACATCAATTTTTTTAAATTTTATTTTAAATTTCCTGGTTCCTTAGTAGGATGTTCTTTAACTTCCAAGTACTTGTGGTCTTTCCATATTTTTTCTTGTGGTTGACTTCAAGGTTCACAGTATTGTTATCTGAAAATATGCATGGTGCAATCTCAATCTATTTCTTTTTTTAAATTTTTATTTTTTTAATTTCTTTTCAGTGTTCCATAATTCATTGTTTATGCACCACACCCAGTACTCCATGCAATACATGCCCTCCATAATACCCACCACCAGGCTCACCCAACCTCCCACCCCTCTCCCCTCCAAAACCCTGTTTGTTTCTCAGAGTCCATAGTCTCTCATGGTTCATCTCCCCCTCTAATTTCCCCCAACTCACTTCCCCTCTCCATTTCCCCATGTCCTCCGTGTTATTCCTTATGTTCCACAAATAAATGAACCCATATGATAATTGTCTCTCTCTGTTTGACTTATTTCACTCAGCATAATCTCTTCCAGTCCCATCCATGTTGATCCAAAAGCTGGGTATTCATCCTTTCTGATGGAGGCATAATACTGCATAGTATACATGGACCATCTCTTCATTATCCATTCATCCATTGAAGGGCATCTCGATTCTTTCCACAGTTTGGAGACTGTGGCCATTGTTGCTATGAACATTGGGGTACAGATGGCCCTTCTTTTCACTGCATCTTTTTCTACTTGAGGCCTGATTTGTGACCCAGTATATGATATGATCTATTCTGGAGACTTCCATGTGTACTCCAAAAAATGTGTACTCATCTGCTTTAGAATGAAATATTATGAATATATCTGTTAAGTCCTTCTGGTCCAGAGTGTCATTCAAAGCCATCATTTCCTTGTTGGTTCTCTGCTTAGATGACCCATTGCTATAAGTGGGGAGTTAAAGTCCCCTGATATTATTGTATTATTATCAATGACTTTATTTATGTTTGTATTAATTGTTTTATAAATTCAAGTAGTCCTGACTTGGGGGCATAAACATTTATAACTGTTTAATCTTCTTGTTAGGTAGACCCATTTATTATAATATAATGCCTTTCCTCACCTCGTGTTACAGTCTTTGGTTTAAAACCTAGTTTGAGGGGCACCTGGGTGGCTCAGTGGGTTAAGCCTTTGTCTTTGGCTCAGGTCATGATCTCAGGGTCCTTGGATCAAGTCCCATATTGGGCTCTCTGCTTGGTGGAGAGCCTGCTTCCTCCTCTCTCTCTCTGCCTGCCTCTCTGCCTAATTGTAATCTCTCTCTGTCAAATAAATAAAAAAATAAATAAAATCTTTTTAAAAAATAAATAAAACCTAGTTTGATATGAATATGGCTACTCTGGCTTTCTTTTGATGTCCATTAGCATGATATATGGTTCTCTATCCCTTCACTTTCTTTTTTTTTTTAAGATTTTATTTATTTATTTGAGAGAGATCACAAGTAGGCAGAGAGGCAGGCAGAGAGAGAGAGAGAGAGAGAAGGAAGCAGGCTTTCTGCTGAGCAGAGAGCCCAATGCGGGGCTCGATCCCAGGACCCTGGGATCATGACCTTAGCCAAAGGCAGAGGCCTCAACCCACTGAGCCGCCCAGACACTCCTCCTCTCACTTTCAATTAGCAGATGTCTTTAGGTCTTAATGAGTCTCTTGTAGACAGCATACACATGGGTCTTGGTTTTGTTGTTATTGTTGTTTTGCTGTTTATCCATTCTGATATCCTATGTCTTTTCTTTGGAACATTTAGTCCATTTACACCCAGAGTAATTTTTAATAGATATGAATTTAGTGTCATTGTATTACCTGTATAATCAGTATTTCTGGAGTTTGTCTCTGTTCCTTTCCAGTCTTTGTTGCTTTTTGTTTTTGTTTCCCACTCAAAGAGTCTTTAGTAATTTTTGGAGGGCTCATTTAGTGGTCATGACCTCCTTTAGTTTTTGTTTTTCTGGGAAGTTCTTCACCTCTCTTATTCTGAATAACAGACTTGATGGATAGGGTATTCTTGGCTGCATATTATCCCCATTGCAAATGTTGAATATATGCCATTCCCTTTTGGCCTGTCATGTGTCTGTGGACACATCTGCTGCTAACCTATTTTATGTTCCCTTTTAAATTTAGGGATTTCTTTTCCATGGGTGTTTACAGGATTCTTTCTTTATCTCTGTATTCTGCAAATTTTTCTGTGATGTATCTTGGTTTTGGCCTGCTTTTGTTGACTTTGTTGGGAGTTCTCAGTCCCTCTTGTAGTTGGACGTCTGTTTCCTTCCCCCAGAATAAGGATGCTTTCAGCTATAATTTGCTCAAATAATCCTTTTACCCCTTTAAGCCTCTTTTCTTATTCTGGGAATCCTGTGATATGAATGTTATTGTGTTTTATGAGGTCACTGAGTTCCCTAAGTATACATTTGTGATCCAATATTTTTCTTTCCCCCTTCTTTTCAGCCTTATTATTTTCCATAATTTGCTCTTCTATATCACTTATTTAATCCTCTGTTTTTTTCCATCCTTGTGGTCACTACATCCAGGTCATTTGAATCTCAGTTATAACCTTTTTTTTTTTTTTTTGGACTAACTAGTTTAAAGTCCTTTGGGTCTGTAGTAAATGGTCTGTAATGTTTTCTATGTTTTTTTTTTCTCAAGTTCAGCTATTATCCTTATGATTGTCCTTTGGTAATCTGGCTCAGACATATTATTTATACCTTTTTAAATTAGATCCCTGGCCATGACCGCTTCTTATTCTTTCTTTCTGGGTGAATTCCTCCATCTTGTAATTTTGTCTATGCATCTGCCTTCTGTCCATTAGGAAAGCCTGTTATATTTCCGGTTTCTGAGAGTAATGTTTATATTAAGAAAAAGTGTTATACTGTTCAGGGCCTGGCACTTTAGGATGTGTTTCTGCTGTATGCTGTGTGTACTCTACTGTTTTGTTTTGGCTTGTCTTTCCCTCAGATCAGTCCTCTGCCGAATTTCACGTTGACTGCAATGGGGATTATTTGGAATTTGTCCTCTGTGTGGCAAGTTTTAACTAGGTGTGTTTTGGTCTGCTTGTTAAAAGATGCTAGATCCTATTTCCCCTAGAGCTGAAGCTTTGCAGCATTTTATGGTCAATAGACTTGGTACATGAGGGAGATTCGTATTGGTCTTCTGAGGGAGGATCCTGCTGCTTTGACTTTCAGCATACTTGTCCTGTTTCAGAAGCACCTACAAAGCAGGCAGGGCAGAGCAGGGCTGGTATAAACTGCTCAAGACTCCACTGTAAGCACTGTGCTGGTCACAGAAGTCCATAAGTGCTGATAGGCAGGTGTAAAAATGCCATCAGCTGACTTTCTTGGTCCCAGAGAGGGGAGTAGTTTTTGCCTACTGCTATTCAGGAAGCCCTCACATAAGAGGAAACAATCTGTCTTCCTTTGTTGCAGGAATCCTTCAGATCCCTGCTTTCATCTTGTCTGTGCCCACTCACCAGGACTGTGCTCCTGTGTTCTATTTCAGGCACACTAGCCGAATTTCACTCCAACTTTTAGGGACTGGGAACAGCACAGACCACACTGAACCTCTGGGGGAGGGTCTCACTGCACTGTGGCTGGTGTTGTGTTTCCCAGAAGGACAGTTGTATGAACATACAGGGGCTTGGAGTTTTAGGTAAAGTGCAGCAAAAAACCAGCATCCAGGTTAGGTGCCCTCAGCAAGCATCCCTGCTTGTTTGTTAATGACTGAGGCAGCTCAATGGTGCCTGTCCACTCTTTGATCCCTGGAGAGAAAATGCCACCTCTCCCAATTGCACTCAAAGAGAGGGAACCATTACTCGCAGTATCATCCCACACTGTCTGTTCCTGGGCTTCTGCCCTCCTTCTCCGCAGGAAAATCTTTATGCCCACCAGGATACACCTGGTTATGGTGCAGACTTCTAGAACTTCAGACTTTGAGCTCAATTTCTTATAAAACTTGCAACAATCAGCCCCTCTTGTTTTCCCCATCAGTGATTTTGGGGAAGTGTTTATCTTGTACAATGTCTTGTTCTCCCTCTCTTACTCTTTCTCCTCTGCCCTGATCCCTCCCCTCTGCAGCATCAGTGACTCCTTTCTTCCCTTTATCACACCTCCACACCTACTACCTTCCATCATGTGCCCCCTTTCCTACTTCTAATTCTGAAATTTGTTCTCTCATTCCTCAAAAAGATTTCCTGGGTGTTCAGAATAATTAGCTGTTTCCAAGGGGAAAGGTGTAGGGCCCTCCTACTACTCCACCATGTTAATTCCTCCCCTTCATTCATCAATGTTTTATAGTTTTCAGAATACAAATTTTTCACCCCTTTGGTTAGGTTTATTCCTAGGTACCTTAGGGTTTTTCATGAAATTATAAATAAGATTGATTTCTTAATTCATTTTTCTACTGCATCATTATTAGTGTTAGAAAAACAATAGATATCTGTATGTTGATTTTGTATTCCGCAACTTCACTGAATTCATGTGTCAGTTCCAGCAAATTTTTGGTGAAGTCTATCAGGTGTTCTATAGAGAGTATCATGTCCTCTGTAAATAGTGAAAGTTTGACTTCTCTTGCTGATTTGGATTCCTATTTCTTTTTGTTTTCTGACTATTGTGACTAGAAATTCCAGTACTATGTTAAATAGCAGTAGTGACAGTAGACATCCTTGTCTTGTTCTTGGGCATAGAGAAAAAGCTCTCAGGTTTTTCCTTTTGATGATGATATTAGCTGTCATTTTTTAATGCCCTTTATGAAATTGAGGTATATTCCCCTCAGATCTTAATTTGTAGAGGGTTTTTTCAAGAGAGGATGTTGTATTTTGTCATATGCTTCTTCTTCATCTATTGCAAAGGTCATATGGCTTTTATCCTTTCTGTTATTAATGTGGTGTATCATGATGATTGATTTGCAGATATTGAAGAACACTTGGAGCCCAGGAATAAATCCTAATTGTGCTGAATGATTCTTTTATTGTACTTTGGGATTCAATTTGCTAGAGTCTCTTTGAGAATTTTTGCATCCATGTTCATAAAAGATATTTTCCTATAGTTTTCTCTTTTAGTGGAGTCTTTATCTGGTTTTTAGTATCAGGATATTGCTAACGTCATAGAAAGAATTTGGAAGTTTTCCTTCATTTTTTAATTTTTTGAAATATTCTGAGAATAGTTATTAACTCTTCTTTAAATTTTTGGTAGAAATCACCTCTGAATCCATCTGGTCCTGGACTTTTGTTTGTTGGGAGATTTTTTATTACCAATTCAATTTCTTTGCTATTTATCAGTCTGTTAAAATTTTCTATTTCTTCCTGTTTCAGTTTGACTGTTTATATGTTTTTAGGAATTTATGCATTTCTTCCAGGCTTTCCAATTTGTTGGCATACAAATTTTCAAAATATTATGGCTTTCCAATTTGTTGGCATACAAATTTTCAAAATATTATCTCATAATTGTTTCTGTTTCTGTGGTGTTGGTTGTTATTTCCTTTTCGTTTTTAAATTTTATTATTTTGGTCCTCTCTCTTTTCTTTTTGATAAGTCTGGCTAGTAATTTATCAGCTTTATTAATTTATCAAAGAACCAGCTCCAGTTTCCATTGCTCTGTTCTATTGTTTTTAAAGTTTCTGTATCATTTATTTCTGCTCTAATCTCTATTTTCTTCTTTCTGCTAGCTTTAGGCTTTATTTCTTGTTCTTTTCTAGCTCCTTTGCTGTAAGGTTAGGTTAGTTGTTTGACATATTTCTTGCTTCTTAAGGTAGGCCTGTAATGTTATATATTTTCCTCTTTAGACCACTTTCCTGCATCCCAAAGGTATTAGATCACTGTTTTTATTTTCATTTGTTTCCATGTATTTTTTTTATTTGTTCTTTGATTTCCTGGTTGCTCAATTCATTGTTTATTTTTTTTAAGATTTTATTTATTTATTTGACAGAGGGAGAGAGATCACAAGTAGACAGAGCAGCAGGCAGAGATAGAGGGGAAAGCAGGCTCCCTGCTGAGCAGAGAGCCCGATGTGGGGCTCAATCCCTGGATTCTGAGATCAAAACCTGGGCTGAAGGCAGAAGCTTAACCCATTGATCCATCCAGACACCCTGATCCATTCATTGTTTAATAGCATGTTGCTTAACCTCAATTTATTTGTGTTATTTCCAGGTTTCTTTCTTGTGGTGGTCATTGAGTTTCACAATATTATGGTCAGAAAAAGTGTATAGTGTGACTTCAATCTTTTTTTCTATTTTTTGAGACCTGATTTGTGACACAGTATGTCTTCTATTCTGGAGAATGTGCCATGTGCTCTCAAATAAAATGTATACTCGGGTGCTTTAGGATGAAATGTTCTGAATATATCTGCTAAGTCCATCTGGTCCAGTATGTCACTCAAAGCCATTGTTCTTATTGATTTTCTGCTTAGATGATCAGTCTATTGAGTTAAGTGGGGTGTTAGAATCATATACTATTATTGTATTGTTATCAATTAGTTCCTTTACCTTTACCATTAACTGTTCTATGTTTTGGGTGTTCCCAGGTTGGGGACATAAATATTTACAATTGTTAGATCTCTTTCTTGGGTTGTCCCTTTTATTATTGTATAATGTCCTTCTATGTCCCTTGTTAAGTCTTTGTTTTAAAGTCTAGTTTGCCCAATGTGTGTAATGCTACTCAGACATTCATTTGCCTGATAAATGTTTCTCTAGCCACTCACTTTCAACCTGACAGTTTCCTTAATTCTGAAATGTGACTTTTGTTACATATAAATGGGTCTTTTTTAAAAAGATTTTATTTATTTATTTGATTTTAGTGTGTGGATTTATTTATTTTAAGTGTGGATTGGGCAGGAGAAAAGGGAGAGGGAGAGACAGAATCTCAAGTAGACTCTGTGCTGAGTGTGGAGCCCAACATGGAACTCGATTCTATGACCCCGAGATCATGAACTGAGTCAAAATCAGGAGTCAGATGCATAACCAACTGAGCTACACAGGTTCCCAAAATTTTTTTTTTTTTTTTTTTCTTTTTCATCCATTCTGATACCCTGTATCTTTTTATCGGTGTATTTAGTGCATTTATATTCATAATAATTATTGATAGATATAAATTTATTGCCAAGTCACTACTTGTTTTGTTGTTCTTTCTGGAGATTTTCTCTGATAGTTTCTTGTCTTTGTAACTTTTGGTCTGTCCCTTCCACTCAAAGTGCCCCCTTTAATATTTCTTCCAGGGCTGGATTAGTGGTCATAGAGTCCTTTCATTTCTGTCTGCTGGGAAATTCTCTCTCTCCTTCTATTCTGAACAATACCCTTGCTGAATGGAGTAACCTTGGATGCAGATTTTTCCCATTGAGCACATTGAATATATCATACCACTTGCTTGTGGTTTGCCAGATTTCACTTGTGATGAACACTGGGTGTTATAGGTACTGATGAATCACTAAATTCTACTCCTGAACCTAATATTACACTGTATATTAACTAACTGGAAATTAAATAAAAACTTGAAACTAAAAAGATTAAATTCATTGACAATTGTCTCTATTTAAAACAAGAAAGAAAGAAAAATATCCAGCTAAACTTATGGGTTTTCCCTTGTAATTTAAGGACATCATTTGGGGCACCTGGGTGGCTCAGTGGGTTAAAGCCTCTGCCTTCAGTTCAGGTCATGATCCCAGGGTCCTGGGATCCAGCCCCGTATCAGGCTATCTGCTCCCTGGGGAGCCTGCTTCCTCCTCTCTCTCTGCCTGCCTCTCTGCCTACTTGTGATCTTTCTCTGTCAAGTAAATAAATAAAATCTTAAAAAAAAAAGACATCTTTTGTGTTGCTACATTTGAGATTTTTTTTCTTTATCATTGTATTTTGTGAATTTAATTCTATCTTGGTATTGGCCTGCTTTAGTTGATTTTGATGAGATTTCTTTAAGCCTCCTGTATCTGGAGTCTCCGTTCATTTCTCCAAATCAAGGAAATTTTGAGCTATTTCTTCAAATAACATTTTGCCCCCCTTTCTCCCTTCTTCTTCTGGGACTCCTATAATGCATATGGTATTACATTTGATGGAGTCACTGAGTTTCCTGCATCTATTCCTGTGTTCCATAATTCTTCTTTCTCTCTTCTGTTTAACTTTATTGTTTTCCACTACTTTGTCTTCTAGGTCACCAAGTTCATTCCTCTGTTGTTGTTGTTGTTTTTTCCAGCCTGCTGTTTCTAATCTCATTTGTTGCAATCATCATCTCTGATTGCATCTTTTTAAACTCTTTTATCTCTGTAGTGAGAGTTTCCCTATGTCTTCTGTTCTTTTCTCAAGCACAGTGAAAATCTTTATGACTCTTGCTTCAAATTCTCCATAAGGCATGCTACTTCTATCCGTTTTACTTAGATCTCTGGTTATGGTTTTATCTCATTTTTTTTCCACTAGAGATAAATTATTCTGTCATTGCATTTTCTCTATAACCTTGCATTCTTCTCTGTGTTGGGAAAGCCAGTTACGTCTCTTGCTCCCATCTGAAGAGGTCATATAGTGCTCAGGGCTTTGTGATTCAAGAAGTGTCTTGAGTGCATGCTATATGTGGTCTGCTATTGTGTTTTGGCTGCTCAATTCCTCAGGCCTGTTATATACAGAGGCTCTACTTGCCTTCTGTGGGCAGTGTTTGGTCCCTGACCGGAATGTGCTGATTTTCAAGTAGGTGTGCTCTGATCTGCTTGTGAAATGAAATCTGTCACCACTGCCACCAGAACCAGGACCCTGCAGAACTCTCTGATTGGGAAATGTGCTGTGACAAGATTTTGTGCTGGTCTTTTGCAGGAGGAGCCCAGTTTGCTGGGACTGAATAATTTATGACTGAGAAGGGTAGGTCCACTGTAGCATAGGGTGGTGGGATTTGGTGTAACCAAGTTAGGCAGTGAGTGTTGGCACTGCACTACTTCCAACTATGTTTCTATGCTGACAGGCAGGGGAGTGAAAATGGTGCTGACCAGCTCCTTTGTTCCCAGAGAGGTGTCACCACTAAGGCTTGCCTCTGGGGAGATGCACTCAGAAAGATCAAATAATTTCTCCACTGTTTGTCTCAGGCATTCTTCAGATGGCTGTTTCCATGTTCTTTGCCTCTGGATTGTTTGCCTACCTTATCTCCAGGAGGAAGACAGTGCCCTCCAGGCTCTAGCCTAGACAAGCCCACTGACCTTTAAAACCCCAGGCTTTATGCCCTATTGACTGGTTGCAAGAACTCTTCATTTTCTAATTCTTAAGTTTTGTTTAAATGTTCTCCTTTTGTACTCCTGTACACTCCTGTTTATCTTGATTTTCTCTGAGTCAATGTCTTCTTCCCCTTTGCAACACCCATGATCCATTTCTCCCTTGAACCTTATCTCTGAACTTCCTACCTCTTTGATGTGGCCTTTTCTCTCTTTTTAGTTGTGTAGCTTGTTCTGTCAGTTTTCAGGTCTTTTTCTGGGGTATTTGGAATAACCTGATCATTATCTAGTTTTGTTTGTGTAATGAGGCAGTCTAGGGTCCTCCTACTCCACTGCTATCTTCCTCTACTACTTCATAGGCTAATTCTAACAAATATTTAACTAAGAGTTAATGTCTATACTTCAAAAACCTTTCCAAAACACAGGAAAGAAGGAAAAATTCCCAATTGATTCTATGAGGCTAACACTACCCTGATACCAAAACCAGATAAAGACGCCCCCAAAAAGAGAACTACTGGTCGATATCCATGATGAACATAGATTCAGATAGCCTCAAAAAAATACTAACAAACTGAATTCAACAATACATCAAAAAATATTCCTCACAATGAAGTGGGATTTATTCCTCTATTGCAAGTGTGGTTCAATATTTGCAAATCAATGTGATATATCACATCAATAAGAAAAAAAAATGAGAACAATACTGTCCCTTCAATAGATAAAGAAAAAGTATTTGCCAAAGTATATGTCCACAAAATAAACATCTATTCATTTTAACATTCTCAACAAAGTAGTTTTAGGGGAACATATCTCAACATATTAAATGATTATATGAAAAACCCACAGCTAACATCATCCTCAATGGGGGGGAAAAAGCTTTTTTCCCTGAGGTCAGGTACATGACAGGCATGTCCATCTTCCCAATTTTATTCAACATAGTTCTGGAATTTCTAGCCACAAAATAAGAATCCAGCAAAAATTCCACCAAAAATCTGTTGGGATTGATAGACAAATTCAGTAAATTTTCAGGATACAAAATCATTGTGTAACAATCTATGGTATTTCTATATATGAATAATGGTGCAGTAGAAAAAGAAATTCAGAAAATAATTCAATTTACAATTGCAACCCAAATAAGATACCTAGGAATATAAGTAACCAAAGATATGAATACTTGTACTCCAAAAACTAAAAAAAACTGATGAAAGATAAACAAGATTATGCAAAAAAAAAAAATGGAAAGTCATTCCATGCTCTTGGGTTGGAAGAAAAAATATTGTCAAAATGTTTATACTACCCAAAGCAATCTACACACTCAATGCAATCCCTGTCAAAATACCAAAATTTCTTGCACAGTGGGAACTGAAATCCTAAAATTTGTATGGAACCACAAAAGACCTCAAATAGCCAAAGCAATCTTGAAAAAGAAAAACAAAACTGTAGGTATCACAATTGCAGATTTTAAGTTATATTGCAAAGCAGTAGTAATTAAAACAGTATTATATTGGCATAAAAATAGACACATAGTCAGTAGAATAGAACAGGAAACCCAGAAAGAAATCTACAATTATATAGTCAGTTCATCTTCAACAAAGTGGAAAAGAATATCTAATGCGGAAAAAGACAGTCTCTTCAACAAACAGTGTTGAGAAAACTGGACAATCACATGCAGAAGAATGAACCTGGGCCACTTTCTTTCACCATACACTAAAATAAACTCGAAATAGACTAAAGACATAAATGTGAGATATAAAACCATAAAAGTCCTTGAAGAGAGCACAGGCAGTAATCCCTCTGATCAGCCATAGCAACATTTTTCTAGATATGTCTCCTGAGGCAAGGGAAATAAAAGCAAAAATAAACTATTGGGACTATTTCAAAATAACAATTGTCTGCACAGCAAAGGAAACAATCAAAAAAACTAAAAGGAAACCTGCAGAATGGGAGAAGATATTTGCAAATGAAATATCCAACTTATATCCAAAATATATAAAGATTTGATACGACTCAATATCCTAAAACCAAACAACCCAATTAAAAATAGTCAGAAGACGTGAAGGGATATTTCTCCAAGGAAGACCCACAGATGACCAAGAGAAACACAAAAGGATGCTCAACATCACTGATCATCATGGAAATGCATTTCAAAACTACAATTAGATATGCACTTTACACCTCTCAGAATGGCTAAAATCAACAACAAAAGAAACAACAGGTGTCAGTGAGGATGTGGAGAAAAAGGAACTCTTGCACCACTGGGAATGCAAACTGGCGTAGTCACCCTGGAAAAGAGTATGGAGGTTTCTCAAAAGTTAAAAAAAAATGAACTACACTATTATCTAGCAATTTCAGCACTGGGTATTTATCTAAATAATACAAAAACACTAATTTAAAGGGATATATGCAGCTCTACATTATTATAATAGCCAAGATATGGAAGCAGCCCAAGTGTCCATGAATTGATGAATGGGTAAAGAAGATATGGTGTATATATATTCAATGGAATATTATCCAGCTATAGAAAACAATGAAATCTTGCCATTTGCAAAGACATGGATAGAGCTTGAGAGTGTAATGCAAAGTGAAATAACTCAGTTATTTCAGGAAAAGACAAATACCATATGATTTGACTCATTTTCACTCATATGTGATACTTAAGAAACAAAAGAAATGAGCAAAGGGGAGTGTGAAAGAGAGGAAGAAACAAGATTAAAACTAAAATTAAGGCTCCACCAAGATTACAGTTTAACTATCCCTACCTATCCTAATGTTACCTTTTCCTAATATAGCTTCTACAATGTGCAAATTAGAGGTCTGGGTTTTGTGGGGAGGAGCTGTTGGCAAAATTTCCTATACCTCCATAGTGACTTCATGGAATAATAAAATTTCTTTTAAAATTTTCATTTAAATTGGGGTAAAAATAGAACATAAATTTTACTATCAATCATTTTTAACTGTATAATTCAGTAATGTTAAGTATATTCACATTGTTTTGAAACAAATCTCCATATTTTTTCGATCTCACAAAACTGAAAGTCTGTACCCATTATAAAAGAACTCCCCACTTCCCACTCCCCACAGTCTCTGGAAACAACCAGGTACTTTTGTGTACTTCATTTCTGTGAATTTGACTATTTTAGATGTCCAACATAAGTGATATCTAATACAGTATTTTTCTTTTCATGACTGGATCATTACACTTAGCATAATATCTTCAAGGTTCATCCATATTGTACATATGACAAGATTTCTATTTTCCTAAAAGAGTGGATGATATTCCATTGCACGTGTAATACATCTTTCTTTATTTCTTTGGTTCTTTCTTCTTTCTTTCTTAATTATGTTAGTCACCATACAATACATCATTAGTTTTTGATACAGTGTTCCAAGATTAATTGTTTATGTATAATATCCAGTGCTCCATGCAATATATGCCCTCCTTAATATTTATCTGCCAGTGGACATTTGGGAGGCTTCCACCTCTTAGCTGTAAAACTGCAAGGATCATGGATGTCCAAATACCTCTTTGAGATCCTGCTTTCAATTATTTTGGTTAAATACCCAAACAAGTGATTGATGGATTATATGGTAGTTTTATTTTTTATTACATATTTTATTAATTTAGTTACATTATATGGCAGCTTTAATTTTTTAAGATTTTATTTATTTGAGAGAGAGAGAACACAAACAGGGGGAAGGGCAGAGGGAGAGGATAAAGCAGAATCCCCATTGAGCAGGGAGCCTGACTCAGAGCTTGATCCCAGAACCCTGAGATCATGACCTGCCTGAGCTGAAAGTAGATGCTTAACCAACTGAGCCACCCAGGCATCCCTGAAGTTTTAATGTTATTTTAAATAGTAACTGCACCATTTTCTATTCCCTTCAATAGCCCACAAGTGTTCCAATTTCTGCACATTCTTGCCAACATTTTTTAGCTTTTATTTGTTTGGTTGATTTTGGTAGTGAGGATTCTAATGAGATGATATCTCATTGTGGTTTTAATTAGCATTTTCTATGATTACTGATGTTGAACATCTTTTCATATGCTTACCGAACATTTGAATATCTTTAGGGAAATGTGTATTCAGGTGTTCTGCCCATATTTTAATGGGATTGCTTGTTGTTGAGTCACAGAAGCTCTAGATAGTACTAACTAGTACTATTCTAGGTACTAACCCTTTATCAGATACATGATTTGCAAATATGTTCTCCCATTCCACAGGCTGTCTTTTCACTCTGTTTCCTTTAATAAGCAGTTTTTAAGTTTCATGTAGTCCCATTTTTCTGTTTTCTTGTTTATTTTTTCTTTTGTGACTAATGATTTTTGTGTCATATCCAAGAAATAATTACCATATTCAATGTCATGAAGTTTACCTTTATGTTTTCTTACAGGAGCTTTATATTTTTAGGTCTTGTGTTTAGTTTCTCAAATGATTGTGAGTTAACTTTTTTTGTATAATGCAAGGTAAGCATTCAGCTTCATTCTTTTGCATGTAGATGTTCAGTTTTATAACACCATTTATTGAAGACATTGTAGTTTCCCTATTGTATCTTGACACTCTTGTCAAACACCATTTGATCATGTATGAGAGTTTATTTTTGAGCTCTCTATTCTGTTTCATTGGTGTGTATGTCTGTCTCTGCATCAATACAACATTGCTCTGATTACTGTAGTTTTGTAGTATGTTTTGAAATCAAGAATTATGAGTCCTCCAACTTTATTCCTTTTTCAAATTGTTTTGGCCATGTTGGATTCATTGAAATTCCATATGTATCTTAGTAGTTTTTCTATAAATAAAATGTCATTGAGATATTGATAGGGATGACATTAAATTTATAGTTTGATTGGGGTAGTGTGATGGTTATTACTATGTGTCAACTTCACTGGGCCACAGGTGCTCAGATATTTTATTTTTACCCATTATTCTGGATTTATCTGTGAGGATGTTTGGGGGATGAGATTAACATTTAAATTGGTAGACTGAGTAGAGAAGAATGCCCTCCCTAATGTGGGAAGGCCTCACCTAATTGGTTGAAGACCTGAATAGAACAAGAAGGAGCATGGGTAAGAAAGAACTCCTCCTCCTCGACTCCCTTTAAGCTAAGGCTTTTCATTTTCCCCCTCTGCCTTCAGATTTGAACTAAAACATTGGTTCTTTGTGGGTCTAGAATCTGTTGGACTCAGGTTTCCAGCTTGCTGATTGTAAATCTTGGGACTTGTCAGTTTTTAACCACATAAGCCAATTTCTTATAATGATTCTCTTATTTATCCTCTGTCTATTTATCATCTATATCTATCTACATTGATACAGATAGGCAAATATAGAGATGAAAATGAAAGATACATATATACATCTTATTAGTTCTGTTTTCCCGGAGAACCCTGGCTAATATAGGTAATATGGACATTTCAACAATACGAAGTCTTCCAATCCATGAACACAAGATATCTTCCCATTTGTTTGTGTCTTCTTTACTTTTTCTCAGCAGTTTTTTTTTTTGTTTGTTGGTTGTGAATATATATGTATATATATATATATTTATATATATTTTTTTTTTTTTTTTTTTTTTT
>NC_081575.1:55644221-55650455 GCF_022355385.1 Mustela nigripes | reverse complement strand
CCCCTCACCCCTTCAAGATCCTCAGACTGTTTTTCAGAGTCCATAGTCTCTCATGGAGTCACCTCCCCTTCCAATTTCCCTCAACTCCCTTCTCCTCTCCATCTCCCTATGTCCTCCATGTTATTTGTTAGGCTCCACAAATAAGTGAAACCATATGATAATTGACTCTCTCTGCTTGACTTATTTCACTCAGCATAATCTCTTCCCGTCCTGTCCATGTTGCTATAAAAGTTGGGTATTCATCCTTTCTGATGGAGGCATAATACTCCATAGTGTATGTGGACCACATCTTCCTTATCCATTTGTTAACACACAAGTCTTATGTCTTCTTGGCTAAATTTATTTCTAAATAGTTTTTTCTTTTTATGCTATTGTAAATGGGATATTTTAAATGTCTTCTTTGAATGTGTGTTGTTAGTGAATAGAAATGGAACTGATTTTTATGTGTCAATTTTGTATACTGAAACTTTGCTGAATTCATTTATTAGTTCAAACAAGGTTTTTTTAGTTGCATCTTTAGGGTTATATATATTATAAATTTCTTTTTAACTTATATTACCTACTATTTGGGGGATAAGTGGAGTTGCCCTTGGTGTTCAAACCATCCAACAACAAAGTAGAAGTATTAAAGCCAATGAAGATATGTCCAAATCTTCTATTAAAATCATTCAATAAATAAAAGAAAAATTAATGTAATCAACAGTGTTTACTAGGATATTTAAAAAAATGTCATAGTCTCCACTGAATTATTTTCTTGGTTATCTCATTTGACCTGAGGTGATCTGACTAGAAATTGATTTCAAGGTTAATTCATATTAACTATAATATGATATTTAGTTATCAGGCTCTTATTATTCATTATTTATTCAATTCAATTAAATATACCTTAACATTTCAGTCATCAGTTAACCAACCCAGGTGAATTTTGAGAAATTAGAAGACTGCAACTTAGATATTTGACCAATGACCATTTTCAAATTTCTGTCTTTTCCTTTTTCATTTTCCCCCACATCTTGGCTGTCTGACAAGCATGCCCACTCTCTCTGTGCCTTAGCATCAGCAGAAATTTCAAACCTGGTCCCTCTACTGCAGTCTCAACCCCAACCACTTTAACTCCTTGCTTTTTTTCATTCCACATTGAGCATGAACACTTCTCTTTGCTGTTTGCTATGTAAGTAATAACCATTTCAAATTCATAAGTGCCTATGTGTCACTTGTTCTGTCATATGTAATTCCTGGACAGGGGATAACCAGAATCCAGAAGTGGATGGCAGACACCAAAATATAATTGAGAGATTCAGATTTCCTGTATAGTAATAAAGCCTTCTTAGAGTCCTCTGAGAGAATAGATTTACATCTCTTCAGATTCTTCAGACTATCCTTAGAGTCAAACATTCTTTCTCTAATATTAACCATGTCTCAAGCTTATTTTTTGTGTCCATTTAATATACTCATTCTTTACTTGTTGATGAGTATGGGGAATAGTTAAATAAATGGAGGAAGCAGAATCCTATTGTAATACCCAAGAACACCATCCTGTGGATCTCTTGGGAAATAGTTTTGCTGGTCTCTCTTCCCAGAGGCATTACCTTAATATCACCATGTAACATAGAGAACATGATCTATATTTCTGTGGGAAATTTCTTTTTATAGAGAGTTATCATCTTTGAATTTTGTGGGGTATAAAGGGAGTGGGTATCAACTTGAAAGAATGAGGCATAGGAATAGGTGGGTATGAAATCTATATTTTGGAGAGACATTTATTCACATTAAAGTGCTAATACCTGAGCCAATTTGATGACAATGAGAACTAAAGCATGGATTGAGAGTTAAAGACACTACAAAGGAAGAATCGCCAGAATGTATATTCTGAGATTGTGGTTTAAAGAAGAGTCAAAGATGACACTGTTGAAGCTCATAAACCCAGGAGTAGTTCAGAAGAATAAGCAGGCTTCAGTAGGAAGATGAGTTCCCTTTTAGGCTTACTGAGTATGAGGTATCTGAGTAATATTCAAATGGGGACACTCAGCAGGTATGTGGAAATTCTGTAAGACCTGAAAGCAGGTTAGGAAATGTTAGTTCACAAGATAAGTATCCATAACTCCCACCATGTAAGACTTGCTTTCTTCTATGCCAATTCCAAAGGCAGATCCTAGCTGAGATATGGTCACTTAATTAATGCTCCAAGTAAAAAAATGATGAGGGTAAAGATTTGCTGTCCTGAACAAAAAGATTTATTATGGAAATTAATACAGAATTTATCTTTCATATGAACTTGTAGAGAGCCAGCTACTAGATTTCCTCTATTATTCAGGACCTCTGAAGTGGGTGCTATGTCACAGTCTGATATCCTAGCTACTGCTGAAGTTATTTCTTAGATTTAGTTTGCACATGGTATAAGTTCTTAGATTTGAAGTTGTTCTAAGAGATATTGCTGTCTCTCATAGGTCAAAGGCAGATGCTGGTACCGGGAAAAATAACACTATCAAATGTTGCAAGATTTTTTTTTTCCTATGAATTTCATCTTGCATTGTTTTACACACAAAAAATCCTGAACCAAAAAAGGGGAAATTAATAGTGAAAATATTCTCATCCAGATGACAATAGTCTATTTTTATTGAATCAAAAACTCTACTATATAGCTAAATTTATCCCTTGAAATTTTCATTTTCTGTGAATGACACTGCACTCCTCCCCGAGATTAGAGAGGTCTGGCTGCAGCCAGAGCATACATCAGTGTGCATGCAACTTTCAAACATTCCCTTTTTCATTGATTTCTGAAGAGCCTGGCTGTTCTCTTCCAAGACAGAGAAAAATGATTACCTAGAAATGGAACCTCCTCATTTCTATGCAACAAAGAGCTCATATTCATCTTCTCACCTTATAGTTTCAGAAAAGATAGTTATTGTTAGCATGGACTATTCTTAGAGCCAAAACTGCTATGGTTAGGGCATTTTATCAACCAAATCACAGTTGTTCTGCTTGCCATAAGTCATCCTCACCTTCTATTAGATTGCCCCAGAAAAAGAGGGTTTGCTTCAATTGAATAGTTTCATATAGAATCTTTACCTGTCTAGGGCTTTGACTTGTAACAAGTCTCTCTCTTCCAGTATGGTAATGCAAAATACACTTGAAGCCCCAGACAGTACCACAAAACCAACAGGGTATGTATGTATGTATGTATGTTGTAAGAGCTGCACTAAAAATATTTTATAAACATTGAAAATTTCCCTCTTCCTGCAAAGACATGAATGGAGGTACAAATTATAATGCTCAGCGAAATAAGTCCATCAGAGAAAGACAAACATATGATTTCACTCATATGTGGAATTTTTTAAAAAATGAGCAAAGAAAGAGAGAGAGAGAGAGAGAAGCCAAGAAACAGACTCTTAACTATTGAGAACAAAATGAAGGTTACCAGAGGAAAGGAGCTGGGTGGATGGGTTAAATAGGTGATGGGAATTAAGGAATACACTTGTGATAAGCACTGGCTGGTGTATGGAACTCTTGAATCATGATATTGTACACCTGAAACTAATATAACACTGTACATTAAATATACTGGAACTGAAAAAAACTAATGTGTTCAGTTTCCTGCCCATACCCGAGGTTTATTTTTTTCTTTTTTCAAGTGACACATAGTCCAGTGTTCTATATTGTCTCCTTTAAATGATAAAGGGCATAAAGTTGATACTTCTAATGAGTTATAATAGACCTCTTGTCTGGGACATTCTTCTTAATAGCCAGCCTAAATGTGTCTCACAAAAAAAAAAAAAAAGACATAGTGAGTTTGAATAAGTGTAGTTATTACTTTGTCAGTCATAATAAATTTTATTTTTAAAATGTATATGAGTAAGTCTTTCTAGCAGTGGTTAAGAGTTATACATAACAAAGTAGGTCTAGTTCAAATTTTATTTTGCGGATGGAGGAGTCAAGATGGCGGAGAAGTAGCAGGCTGAGATTACTTCAGGTAGCAGGAGATCAACTAGATAGCTTATCTAAAGATTGCAAACACCCACAATTCCAACGGGAGATCGAAAAGAAGAAGAACAGCAATTCTAGAAACAGAAAATCAACCACTTTCAGAAAGGTAGCACTGGTGGAGAAGTGAATCCAAAACGATGGGATGTTAGACTGCTGGGGGAGGGGCCGGCTCCCGGCAAGCGGCGGAGCAACAGAGCACAAAAATCAAGACTTTTAAAAGTCTATTCCACTGAGGGACATCGCTCCAGAAGCTAAACCGGGGTGAAGCCCATGCAGTCAGCGTGGCCTCAGGTCCCTTAGGGTCACGGAAGGATCGGGGGTGTCTGTGTTGCAGAGCTTGCAGGTATTAGAACAGGGAAGCCGGCTACAGAGACAGAGCCGAGGAGTGAGCTCTGAGCTCGGGGTTAGCGCAAACCAGTCACAGGCTCGGTGAGCTCAGAGCTGGGCCGGAGGCCAGGGAGACAGGAGTAATTGGGCATTATTCTCTGAGGGCACACTGAGGAGAGGGGCCCCGAGCTCTCAGCTCCTATGGGCCAGAGACTGGGAAGATGTCATTTTCATTCCCATCCTCCGGAAATCTACGGAAAGCATTCAGGGAACAAAAGCTCCTGAAACTAAACCCGAGCTGATTTCTCAGCCCAGCCCCTGGTAAGGGTGGTGCAATTCCACCTGGGGCAAAGTCACTTGAGAATCACTACCACAGGCCCCTCCCTGAGAAGTTCAACAAGAAATCCAGCCAGGACCAAGTTCACCTACCAAGGAGTGCAGGTACAATACCAAGGAGAGCAGCAGAATTCCAGAGGAGGAGAAAGCAAAGCATGGAACTCATGGCTTTCCCCCATAATTCTTTAGTCTTGCAGTTAATTTAATTTTTTTTCTTTTTAAATTTTTTATTTCTGCTGCTAATTTTTTTTAACTTTTACCCTTTTCTTTTTTAACTTTTTTTAACTAGTTTATCTAATATATATAAGCTTCTTTCTTTTTTATGTTTTTTCTTTATTTGTTTTCTTTTTTAATAGTTTCTCTTTTTTTCTGAACCTCCTTTTATCCCCTTTCTCCCTCCCACGATTTGGGGTCTCTTCTGGTTTGGTTAAAGCATATTTTCCTGGAGTCTTTGCCACCCTTTTAGTATTTTGTTTGCTCCTTCATATAGTCTTATCTGGACAAAATGACAAGGCAGAAAACTACACCACAAAATAAAAGAACAAGAGGCAGTACCAAAGGCTGGGGGCCTAATCAATACAGACACTGGTAATATGTGAGATCTAGAGTTCAGAATGACGATTCTCAAGGTTCTAGCTGGGCTCGAAAAAAGCATGGAAGATATTAGAGAAACCCTCTCAAGAGATATAAAAGCCCTTTCTGGAGAAATAGAAAAACTAAAATCTAAAGAAGTTGAAATCAAAAAAGCTATTAATGAGGTACAATAAAAAATGGAGGCTCTCGCTGCTAGGATAAATGAGGCAGAAGAAAGAATTAGTGATATAGAAGATCAAATGGCAGAGAATAAAGAAGCTGAGCAAAAGAGGGACAAACAGCTACTGGACAATGAGGGGAGAATTCGAGAGATAAGTGACACCATAAGATGAAATAACATTAGAATAATTGGGATTCCAGAAGAAAAAGAAAGAGAGAGGGGAGCAGAAGGTATACTGGAGAGAATTATTGGGGAGAATTTCCCCAGTATGGCAAAGGGAACAAGCATCAAAATCCAGGAGGTGCAGAGAATCCCCTCAAAATCAACAAGAATAGGCCCAAATGATGTCACCTTTAGTAAAATTTACAAGTATTAGTGTCAAGAAAATCCTGAAAGGAGCCCAGGAATAGAAGTCTGTAACATACGATGGTAAAAATATTAGATTGGCAGCAGACTTATCCACAGAGTCCTGGCAGGCCAGAAAGAGCTGGCATGATATATTCAGAGCACTAAACAAGAAAACCATGCAGCCAAGAATACTACATCCAGCTAGGCTATCATTGAAAATAGAAGCAGAGATAAAAAGCTTCCAGGACAAACAAAAACTGAAAGAATTTGCAAACACTAAAACATATCTGCAGGAAATGTTGAAAGGGGTCCTCTAAGCAAAGAGAATGCCCAAAATTAGTAGATCGGAAAAGAACAGAGACAATATACAGTAACAGTGACCTTACAGGCAATACAATGGCACTAAATTCATATCTCTCAATAGTTACCCTGAATGTGAGTGGGCTAAATGCCCCAATCAAAAGACACAGGGTATCAGAATGGAT
>NC_081575.1:55643387-55644121 GCF_022355385.1 Mustela nigripes | reverse complement strand
AAAGCTTCCAGGACAAACAAAAACTGAAAGAATTTGCAAACACTAAAACATATCTGCAGGAAATGTTGAAAGGGGTCCTCTAAGCAAAGAGAATGCCCAAAATTAGTAGATCGGAAAAGAACAGAGACAATATACAGTAACAGTGACCTTACAGGCAATACAATGGCACTAAATTCATATCTCTCAATAGTTACCCTGAATGTGAATGGGCTAAATGCCCCAATCAAAAGACACAGGGTATCAGAATGGATAAAAAAAAAAAAATCTATCTATATGTTGCCTACAAGAAACTCATTTCAGACCCGAAGACACCTCCAGATTTAAAGTGAGAGGGTGGAAAAGAATTTACCATGCTAATGAACATCAGAAGAAAGCAGGAGTGGCAATACTTATACCAGATCAATTAGATTTTAAGCCAAAGACTATAATAAGAGATGAGGAGGGACACTATATCATACTCAAAGCATCTGTCCAACAAGATGCTAAAAGAACTAAAATCTAAACAAGTTGAAATCAAAAAAGCTAGTAATGTGGTGCAATCAAAAATGGAGGCTGTATTTCTTTTTTATTTTTATTTTCTATTTTAAATATCTATGCCCCTAACGTGTGAGCAGCCAACTATATAAACCAATTAATAACAAAATCAAAGAAACACATCAACAATAATACAATAATAGTACAATAATAGTAGGGGACTTTAACACTCCCTTCACTGAAATGGACAGATCATCCAA
>NC_081575.1:55614349-55633387 GCF_022355385.1 Mustela nigripes | reverse complement strand
GGAGGGGGTTTGGGAGAAGGGGGTGGGATTATGGACATTGGGGAGGATATGTGCTTTGGTGAGTGCTGTGAAGTGTGTAAACCTGTTGATTCACAGACCTGTACCCCTGGGGATAAAAATATATTTTAATAAAAAATAAAAAATTAACTTAAAAAAACATTTTAAAAAATAAATAAATAAATAAAGAGGCTCATTTTGAGAATTAATGAGAAAAGAGAATAACTTCCAGTACAGCACCTGGCGTACACTAAATAAACAGTAGTTATTTTTATGGCAGTGTAAAATTTTGTGATAACTAAGGTTTTTCTTTTCTGTATTTTTCTGCTTCTGTGAGACCCTACTGAATTATTGGCTTTTGATAAATCTCTAGACATTTTTCATCCAAAGGAATGAAGACAGAAAGCAATCCTCCAAAAACAGTCATTTGAGGGTCTAAATAATTTTTAAATTTTTATTATTTATTAGAGAGGGAGAGCACATGAGAGAGAGAGAGAGAGTTAGCAGGGGCAGAGGGAAAAGCAGACTCCCTGTTTAGCAGATGAGGGGCCCAATCCCAGGACCCTGGGATCATGACCTGAGCCAAAGGCAGATGCTTAACTGACTAAGCCACCCAGACACCCTTGAGTTATTAAAAAAATTACCTTGTGTAATTAAAAAAACAACAAACAAACAAAAAACAGCGGAACACCTGGCTGGCTCAGTTGAGCCCCATTTTGGGTGTAGATATTACTTAAATAAATAAAACTAAACAAACAAACAAACAAACAAAACAAAAGCCCTAGGAGAGATTATAGCTTTGAAACTCAAGGTATTTTTTGAATTGCAAAAGCTGTTTCCTGATGAAGAAGGGTTTTCTTATTTTGTTTGTTTTACTCTCAAAAGCTTGATTTTTAATCAAGAAGCTAAGGACTTTTTCAGTCTAAAGGACTCCTGTGAAAGTTTATCCTAAAGTGTAAGTGTTTATAAAATAATATACTGTAGTTTAAAGTCATGGTTCTCAGAATGCCCTGGACCATCAGTATCAACATCACCTCGGGGCTTGTTAGAAGTATAAAACCTTGGGCCCCATTGCAAACCTACTGAATCAGAAATTCTGGGGTGCAAACAAGCACTGTGTTTTAAAAAGCCCTCCAAGTAATTCCAATGCATGGTCAAGTTTGAGATACTGGCATATAGTATTATTATAGATTAGAGAAGCTTACATGATGAAGATCGAAGTAGTTTTCCCATGCAAAATAAACTAAAGCCAATGGGCAAAGAACAGAAAGAGAATTGGGTTGCCATAATAAAACATCACAGACTGTGGCTTACAGAATAGAAACTTATTTTCTCAAAATTCTAGAGGCTGGAAAGTCTAAGATAAGGTTCCAGCAGGGTTTTATTTCTGGTGAGAACTCTTCCTGGATATTGGAAAAAATTCTCCATCCAGGAGATCTGTTGAAACCTTGTTCAATTTGATGCCCTTGATCCTTTAAAGTGAGCAATATAGAACTCTGGACTAAGTGTCCCTTGGGGGAAAAAAAGTTCCATATGTGTGGAAAATTGAGCATCAGTTTTTTTTTTTTAATTCCAGTATAATTAACATGCAATGTCATATTACTTCCAGGTTACAATATGATTTATACATTACTCAGTGCTCATCACAGTTAGTGTCCTCTTAATCCCCTTCACCTATTTCTCCCATGTACCAACCCACCTCCCCTCTGGCAACCATTGGTTTGTTATCTATATTTAAGAGTCTGAATTTTGTTTGCTTCTTCGTTCATTTGTTTTGTTTCTCAAATTCCACATATGAGCTAAACCATGTATTTAACTGTCTATGAATGACTTATTTCAATTAGTATTATACCCTCTAGATCAATCTCTGCTGTTGTAAATGGCAAAATTTCTTTCTTTTCTATGCCTGAGTAATGCACTCTATACATATATACTGCATCTTAATAATCCATTCATCTATCAATAAACATTGGTTTGTTTCCACATCTTGGCTATTATAAATAATGCTGCAATAAATACAGGGGTGCACATATCTTGTTGAATTAGAGTTTTTGTTTTCTTTGGATAAATACCCAGTAGTAGAATTACCGAATCATATGGTAATTCCATTCTTAATTATTTTTTTAATTTTAATTCCAGTATGGTTAACATACAGTGCTATATTAGTTTCACTTATACAATATACTGATTCAACAATTCAATATATTACACAGTACTCATCAAGTAGGTATACTCTTAATCTTTTCCACCTATTTCACTCCTCCTACCCCCACCTCCCTTCTGATTACTGTCTGTTTGTTCTTCATAGTTAAGTCTATTTGGGGTTTGTCTTTTTTTCTTTGTTCATTTATTTCTTAAATTCTACATATGAGTGAAGTCATAAAGTATCTGTCTTTCTCTGACTTATTTAGCTTAGCATTATAATCCATTCATGTTGTTACAAGTGGCAAGATTTCATTCTTTCTTATGCCTGAATAATATTTTATTATATTGCAATATAACATTAATATATTTAAATTTTATATATACATATTTCATCCATTCACCTATCAAAGTACATTTGGCCTGCTTCCATAATTACTAATGTAAATAATGCTGCAATAAGCTTAAGGGTGCACATATCTTTTAAAATTTATTCTTTATATTCTATTAGTAAATACCCAGTAGTACAATTACTGGATCATATGTGACCGTTCTATCTTTAATTGTTTGAGGAACCTCCATACAGTTCCATACTGTGGCTTCACCACCTTGCATTCCCACCAAAAGTGCATGAGGGGTCATCTTTCTCTACCTGCTCACTAACACTTGTTATTTCTTGTCTTTTTGATTTTAGACATTCTGACAGGTGAGAGGTGATATGTCAATGTGGATTTGACTTGCATTTCCTTGATGATGAGAGATGTTGAACATATTTTCATGTGTGTCCTGGCCATCTGTATGTCTTTGGAAAAACGTCTCTTCAGGTCCTCTACCCATTTTTAATTTATTTTTTTATTAATGTTGAGTTGTATAAGTTCCTTATATATTTTGGGTATTAACCCCTTATCAGATAGATAGATATAGATATAGATATAGATGATATAGATATAGATATAGATATAGATATAGATATAGATATAGATATAGATATAATTTGCAAATGTCTTTTACCATTCAGTACATTGTATTTTTGTTTTGTTGATGATTTCTTTTTCTGGGAAAAGCTTTTTATTTTGGTGTGGCTCCAATAGTTTAATTTTGTTTTGTTTCCATTGAGAAGGGAGATATACCTTTAAAAAGTGTTTTCATTGCTGATATCAAGGAGATTACTTCCTATAATTTTTCCTAGGAATTTTATGGATTCAGGTCTTACATTTAGGTCTTTAATCCATTTTAAATTTATTTTTGTGTATAGTGTCTCACATTTAGGTCTTTAATCTATTTTGAGTTTGTTTTTGTGTATAGTGTTAGAAGATGGTCAATTATTTTGTATGAACCTGTCCAATTTTCCCAATACCATTTGTTGAAAAGATTGTATTTTTCCATTTCATATTCTTGCTTCCTTTGTCATAGATTAATTGATCATAAAAGCATGGGTTTATTTCTGCTATCTTTATTCTGCTCTATTGATATATGTGCGTATTTTTGTGTTAGTACCATGCTGTTTGGACCTTACAGCTTTGCATTTTATTTTGGAATCTGGGACTCTGATACCTCCAGATTTATTCTTCTTTCTCAAGATTGCTTTGGCTATTCAGGGTCTTTTGTGGTTACATACAAATTTTAGGTTATTTTTTCTAGTTCTGTTGAAAATGCTTTGGTGTTTTGATAGGGATTGCATTAAATCTATAGATTTATTTGGGTAGTACAGACATTTTAACAATATTTGTTTTTCCAATCCATGAGCATAGATTACTTTCTATTTGTGTCATCTTCAATTTCTTTCATTAGTTATATTTTTCAGAGTACAGGTCTTTCACCTCTTTGGTTAAGTTTATTCTTAAGTATTTTACTCTTTTTGGTGCAATTGTAAATAGGATTGTTTTAGTAATTCATTTTATGCTACTTCATTATTAGTGTATAAAATGCAACAGATTTATGTACATTATTTTTTTATCCTAAGACTTCGTTGAATTCATTTATCAGTTCTAATTGTGGTTTTTTTGTGGAGTTATTAGGGGTTTCTATATATGGTAACGTCATCTGCAAATAGTAACAGTTTCACTTCTTCCTTATGAATTTGGATGCCTTTTATTTCTTTTTCTTGCTTAATTGCTGTGCCTAAGACTACCAAAGGTAAGGTGAAACAAAGTGGTTGGAGTGGATATCCTTTGTCTTGTTCCTGATCATAGAGGGAAATCTGTCATTTTTCCTCATTGAGTATGTTGTTAGCTGTGGGTTTTTTATATATGGCCTTTATTATGTTTGTATTTGTATTAGTTTCAGGTACACAGTATAGTAATTCAACACTTCCATACATCACCCTGTACTCATATGACAATCTGTTTCTGCTGAAATAAATAAATAAATAAATAAATAAATAAATAAATAAATAAATCGGCTGATAGCCTTTTGGAGTTTCCCTTGTATGCAACTCTTTTCTTTTCTTGTGCTGCTTTTAAAATTCTCTCTTTATCACTACTGTTTGCCATTTTAATTATGTATTTTGGTTTGGAACACCTTGGGTCAATTTTGTTGGGGGCTCTCTGTGCCTGCTAGATGTTGGTTTCCTTCCACAGATTAGAGAAATATTCAGCTATTATTTCTTTAAAAACATTGTCTTCCCCCTTTTCTCTCTGTTCTCTTTCTGGGATCACTTTAATATGAATACTATTACACTTGAAGATGTCACTGTTTTCACTTAACTTATTCCCATTTTTCTTGTTTTTATTTTTTATTTTTTCTGTTCAGCTTGGTGGATTGCCATTATTCTGTCTTCCAGCTCACTGGCCCATTCTTTTGCTTCCTCTAGTCCACTACTTATCCCCATGTATTTAATTTTAGTTATTGAGTTCTTCATCACTGATTGCTTCTTTTTTATGTTTTCTACCTCTTTGTTGAATGTCTTGCCAAAATCCTTCACTCCTTTCTCAATTCCAACTTTATGACTGTTACTTTGAGTTCTTTATCAAACATATTACTTACCTCCATTTCATTTGACTCTTTTACTGTGATTTTGTTTCATTTTTTCACTTAGGACATAGTCCTGTCTCTTTCTTCATTTTACTTAACTGTCTGTGTCAGCATCGATGTTAAGAAAGTGAGGCACATCCCCTCATCTTGAAAGTGTGGCCCTATGAAGAAGAGATCCTGTAATGCCCTGTTGCATAATGTCTGCTGTTCACCAGAACCAGGTACTTCAGGGGTATTTCCTATGTATGTTGTGTATGCCCTACTATTGTGGTTGAGCCATGTTTGACTTCAGTCCAGTTAGCTTCAATAGTTCTGTTTTCCTGTTGTATACAGGGTTTGCTTCCAGTGTTGTTAATGGCTAGTTTGGGGCCACCTGGTCTTGTAGTTGTGTCAGATTAGATGTGTCACCTCAGCCCATTTGTTAGGACTATGACGACACTGAAATACAGGACACTGTATCTGCATTGTCCCCTGAGAGCATTTCATTGCAACCTGAGCCTGCACTCAGACCAGATGTCTCCCCTCATTCTGTCTGTTAAGGTTGCATTGAGCCATAACTACAAGGATCTATCTCTTCTTGTGCTACTCCTTGTGAAACGTTTTTGGTAGGGCCATCAGTCAGATCAGATGTCTTCCCCCAGCCCATTACTTGGGCTGCAATTGAACTGTGTATGTTGTTTTCTTCCCCTCTCCCCAGAGCAAGAATCAGTTTGGAGTGGTGTTGGTCATTTTTGGGACTGTTTGCAGAATGAGATATGTCAGACACTGCTTTGGAAGGACTCCTGCCAGGTGGAATGGGTTGGATAGGGTAGTCCACAGAAGAATGTGGGGATAGGATGCAGGGTTCTTGCAGGTGTCTGGGTATCTAGGCTGGGAGTGGAAGGGAAATGGTGCCTACCAGCTCTTTTGTTTCTGAAGACCTCTCATAAAGATGCCAGCCCAGCCAGTGCCAATTCTGAGATTAGTAAATAAATCTCTTTCATTTATACCCCATGCATTTTTCAAACTACTGTTCTATACTGTGTCTTTCTGGGGTTGTCTGTAATGCTGGCTCTTTAAAGGCAGTAATTCAGTTTCCTGTTGCCTTCCAGTTCTCCCAGAGAGAAGTCCACTAATTTTTAAAGTTTCTGGTATTAAGCCCTGCTGATTTTACAAACTCCCCAAATTAAACCTTTCTGATTCTCAAAACCAAGTGTCCTGAGGACTCATCTTCCCACTGCAGGTCTCCTGTGTCTGGGGTGTCTTGGTGTCTATTCCTCTCCATTGTCCATGGTCATCATGTCCTTGGCATTTGTGGTTAGTCTCACCAGTTAATTTGGTTCTGGACTGAATCTCTGCCCTTCCTATAATTTTAAATATGTCCTCCTCTTTACATTTAACTGTACAGAGTCTGGCCTGCCAGTATTCAGTTCATCTTCTGAGTTAGTTGTCCTAATGTGGCTTTTATCTAGCTGTATCTTTGGGTCAAGATGAACTTAGGATGTTGCTACTCAGCCATCTTAACAGGCTCCCTCTGAATTCATCAGTTTTTTAAGTTTTTAAAAATTTTACCAATGTACCTTGAAGTCTAATCCTCATGTTTTTTAACCAAGTTGTTCATAATTGGTCACTGCCTAGTGTTTTTTCAATGGGGGGAAAAGATGCTTATTTCTGTTTGACCCATTATTCATGGACAATTTACACTAGTAAATGGGGTTGTCTGAGCCCCACCCAGATGCCAATATTGTGTAACTGTGTATCTTTCTCATTTTCCTTGATGAACACTATGCATGCAACATAGCTATCTGTCAGTGGGCATACAAACAGTGTAAAAATGAGATATGCATGTGTAAATTAAATATTGATGAATGAAACACTGAGAGCTGAGCAGAGAGCCCAATGTAGGACTCGATCCCAGAACCCCGAGATCATGACCTGAGCTGAAGGCAGCAGCTCAACCCACTGAGCCATCCAGGCGACCTAAAAGCTGATTCTTTAAAAAAGATAAATAAAATTTACAAAGTTTTAGGTAGACTAATTAGGAAAAAAAGAGAAAAGACTCAAATAAATTAAATCAAAATGAAAAAAGAGCTATTACAGCTATTACTGAAGAAATACAAAATATCATAAGATTATCATGAACAATTATACACTATCAATTTGGATAATTTAGTGGAAATGAGAAAAAGACACAACCTTAAAAGACACAACAGACCAAGACTGAAGAATGAAAAAAAAAAAATCTGAAGAGACCAATAATGTGTAAGAAGATTTCATCATTTATCAAAACTCCCAACACAGAAGAGTCTAGAACAAGATGTTTTAATTGGTGGATCCTACCAAACATTTAAGAATTAGTACCAATGATCTTCAAACTCTTCCAAAAAATTAAAGAGGAATACTCACAAACTTGTTAACAAAACCCTGATACTAAAACCAAATAAGAACACCATAGGAAAATAAAACTACAAGCAATATCCCTAATAAATACAGATGCAAAATTTTCCAACATTAATACATAAACTGAACTCAACAGTACATTCAAAGGATCATACACAATGGTCAAGTAGAATTTATTAGAATGCAAGAATGGCTCAACATATGCAAGTCAACAAATGTGATAAACCACATTAATAGAATGAAGCATTTAAAAATATGATTATTTAAGTAAATTATGAAAAATCATTTAACAAAATACAAGTCTTTCATGATAAAATTGCATATTGAAGAAATCTACCTGAATATAATAAAGACCACATGATAAGGCCACAGCTAAAATGACACTCAATAGCCAAAATTTGAAAAACTTTCCTCCAAGGTTAACAACAAGGAAGGTATGCCCTTATCACCACTCCTATTCACTGGATCTCATAGCCAGAGTAATTAGGCAAGACAAAGAAATAAAAGGCACCAAAATCAGAAAGGAAAAAGGGAGCACATAGGTGGTAGAGTCGGTTAAGTATCTGACTCTTTGTTTCAGCTCAGTTCATGATCTCAGAATCCAATCTCAGGGTCTGGGGTTGGGCTCTGTACTTGGTGTGGAGTCTACTTGGGACTGTCTCTACCTTTCCCTCTATGCTTCCTTCTCTCTCTCTCTGTGTGCCCAAAAATAAATAAATAAATAAATAAATAAATAAATGATAAATAAATAAATAATTAGAAAGGAAAAAGTAACATTGCCTCGTTCCAGATGATGTGATTATATATATCTATATATAGATATATATAATAACCAACATCACAGAAATACAAAAAAAAAGAATATTATGAATAACTATATTCCCACAAATTGGACAACCTGGAAGAAATTGTCGGAGGCAGGCCCCTGGCCAGGGCGGCCTCTGCCATTAAAAGATGGCGCCTGGCTAGTTGCCAGGTTAGGATTGCCTCATGAGACTAAGCAGAACGCCCAAAGAGGAAGTAAACAGCATTGGTTGCTAGCGAAGTTGTTCGTTTAGGTACGCAGCCTGATTCGCTCCCTCCTGTACCCTGCTCACTGATTGGTCTTGTAAACGTATATAAGTGTGTAGACTTGCGGAAATAAAGAGAGAGAAGATACATCTGAACTGGGGCTTCTTGTTGTCCTTGCGGGTCGAGGGCGATAAATGATGCCGGCACCTGGGAACTAAATAAAGGAATCTTGCAAGGTAATCCGCAGGAAAGCAGGGACATTAGCCACATTCAAAAGTGGGAATTCCACGGTAAAGTGGGGAGTAAAGGTCCACAGGTAAGCAGGGACATTAGCCACGTTCAAAAGTGGGAATTCCGCGGTAAAGCAGGGAGTAAAGGTCGACTGAAGTATATGCGTGTAAAAAGTTAATGCGTTAGTTAGTGTCTTTAAACTCCGCGTCTGTTGTCTGTGTGTTCATAATGGGATCTGAAGTATCTAAAGTGCAGTTGGAAGGGTCTTTAAAAGACCTGCTGAAAGCCAATGGAACTCCACTAAAAGCAAAAACTGCTCGGGCCGTTTTGAATACAGTGGAAAAGGCGGCTCCATGGTTCCTAGATGAAGGCTTGCTAAACATACCTCAATGGGACCACCTGTGATCCAGGGTTTGGCCCCTGTGAAACCTATTAATGCCTCGGGGCCATATCAAATTTTAAGTTGCCCAGGTGCACCAATAACAGGGTATGGCCACCGGAGTGGTCTGGATGTCAGAGTACCTTGCACTCAGTTTACATCAATGAAATGCATAGCTTTACATTCACTCCATGCTTTCCTACTCATAAAAATAATACCTTTACAGGGTACAATTATTCCTTTCAAAATCCTAAGCAAGGCAGTCCCTCCTCTCCCTTTGATGCATGGCAGGTCTGTAACTTGCTAGGAGCATGTACTGATATCTCAGCAGTGTCCATGTTAAATGGTGGCAAATTCCTCAACTGTTCTTATAAACAAAATGACTCTAGTACCTTTGAGACAACAGTTTAATGTGTCTTGTCCCAATAATATTACTTATCAGCCCACTCCCATATGCATCTCGCCACCGTTCCTTTTCCTCGTAACAAATGCTAGCGAGCTGAATGATACGTTGAATTGCACTAAGAATTGCTATCTTTCCCAGTGCTGGAATGTCACGGCCTTCAAGCTGGCTGTGATTATGCATATCCCTACCCATGTTCCTATCCCAGTTTCCATTCCAGAGGACAAGTTAGCAGTGGTGCTATCCAGAAAGAAGACAGATTTTGGTATCACAGCCACCATTGTGACAGCATTGGCTATATCTACAGCAGCTGCCACGGCAGCAGCAGTCTCACTTGCTACAACTACACCCACTGCGGAAGCTGTGAACACCTTACAGAAGGAACGGCGGCTGCCCTTCAAACACAGACTCAGATCAATGCACATCTGCAAGCAGGAATCCTAATAGTCAACCAGAGAGTGGATTTGGTTCAAGAACAAGTGGACATATGGGGGGCCCTATTGGGACTGGGATGTATAGCACCCTTCCTGGCAATTTGTGTAACTACCATAGCCTATACTAACATGAGTGACTTACAGAATGTCTCCCGACAGCTCTCCCAATACTTGCGGGGGAATTAGTCCGTAGAATTCCAAAACTATACTCAGCATCTGCTACTAGGCATAACAAGGATAAATAACACCAGAGTTGAGCTTGCAACCCTCCCAGAGATAATCAAAACATTGCAAGATGTTTTAACCTTTATGAAACAATGGGCTAGCATAATTGGTCTGATGATAATCCTCGTAGTGGGCTAATAAGGAAACTGCAAATTTGGAGGCGACAGCATCATAGGCAACAGCAAGCCATGGTGCAGGCCTTGTTAGCCATCGAGGCTGGAACATCCCCCCAAGTGTGGCTAAGTATGCTGGATCGGTAGTCAATGACGGGTAAGATTGGTGGGGGAAGTATACCAACCTAAGACAGGACGCAGATCATTGATATCTGCCGTCTGATGACGATGAGTAAGGATATTCCCCGCCACTGACAACCTAAGACAGGAACAATCCCTGCCATAAAAGAAAAAAGGGGGAGATGTCGGAGGCAGGCCCCTGGCCAGGGCGGCCTCCACCATTAAAAGATGGCGCCTGGCTAGTTGCCAGGTTAGGATTGCCTCATGAGACTAAGTGGAACGCCCAAAGAGGAAGTAAACAGCATTGGTTGCTAGCGAAGTTGTTCATTTAGGTGCACAGCCTGATTCGCTCCCTCCTGTACCCTGCTCACTGATTGGTCTTGTAAACGTATATAAGTGTGTAGACTTGTGGAAATAAAGAGAAAGAAGATACATCTGAACTCTAGCTTCTTGTCGTCCTTGCGGGTTGAGGGCGATAGAAATGGAAAAATTCCAAGAAACATATAAACTACCAAAACTAAGACAGGATGAAATTTAAAAAAACCAATAGACCAATAATCAGCAAAGACATTTAATCAGGAACCAAAAAACACCCAACCAACAAAACCCTGGGCCAGATAAATTCAAGCAGAGAGAGTCAATTATCATATGGTTTCACTTATTTGTGGAGCATAAAAAATAGCATGGAGGACATGGGGAATTAGGAGAAGTGAATTGGGGGAAATTGGAAGGGGAGGTGAACCATGAGAGACTATGGACTCTGAAAAACAATCTGAGGGGTTTGAAGGGGCGGGGGGTGGGAGGTTGGGGTACCAGGTGGTGGGTATGATAGAGGGCACGGATTGCATGGAGCACTGGGTATGGTGCAGAAGTAATGAATACTGTTATGCTGAAAATAAATAAATAAATAAATAAATAAATAAATAAATGAAAAACAGTCTCCATTTAAAAAAAAGGGAGTGAAATACAGGCCAGAGAACACCTGGGTGGATCAGTTGGTTAAGGATCTGACTCTTGATTTTGGCTAAGGCTATGATCTCACGGTCTTGGGATTGACCCCCACATTGAGTTCTGAGTCTGCTTGAGCATCTCTCCCACTAACCCCTGCCCCCCAAATCTCTGTCTCCCAAATAAATAAATAAATCTTTTAAAAAGAGAGAACAATAGGCCAATATCCCTGATGAAATGGAAACAAAAATTCTCAATAAAATACTAGTAAATGGAATCCAACAATACATTTAAAAAATCATTTACCACAATCAAGTGGGATTTGTTCCTAGCTTTCTAGGGTAGTTAAACATTTGCAACTCAAATGATGTGATATACCACATTAACAAAAGGAAGAATCTTATGAACACTTGAATACATGCAGGAAAAACATTTGACAAAGTACAACATCCATTCATAATAAAAACATTCAATAAGGTAGATTTAGAGGGAAACATACCTCAACATCTCAAAGACCATATAAATAACACACAGCTAATATCATCCTTAATGGGAAAAGTTGAGAGGTTTCCTCTAGACCAAGAATAAGATAGGAATGTCCACTCTCATCACTGTTAGTTCACATAGTACTGGAAGACTTAGCCACAGCAAGCCCACCATACAAAGATATAGAAGGCATCCATATCATCAAGGAATGAATAAAACTTCCACTATTTCCAGATGACATGATGCACTATAGAAAAATGCAAAAGACTCTACCAAAAAGTTGGTAGAGCCGATACATGAATTCAGTAATGTTGCAAGATACAGAATCAACAGCAAACAATTCTATTGCATTTCTATAAAACAGTGAAGCAGAAGAAAGAGAAATTAAGGAATATATCCCATTTCCATTTGCACCAAAAACAACAAGATACTTAGGAAGAAACCCAACCAAAGAGGTGAAAGAACTGTACTCTGAAAATTAAAAAAAAAAAAAAAAGATCAATGAAATTAAAGATGACACACAAAAGAACAGAAGATATTCCATGCTCATGGATGAGAAGAAGGAATATTTTTTAAATGTCTATATTACACAGTGATCTACACATTTAATATAACCCCTATCAAAATACCAATAACACTTTTCACAGTCATAGAACAAAGAATCTTAAAATTTGTATGGACCTACAAAAGACCCTAAATACCCAAAGAAACACTGAAAGAGAAAAGCAAAGCTGAAGTCAACACATTTCCAGACTTCAAGTATTATTATAAAGCCATAGTGATCTAAAGAGCATGATACACATAGGTCAATAGAACAGAACAGAAGACCCAAAAATAAGGCCACAGGTATATAATCAATTAATCTTCAAAAAATTAGGAAGCAATACCCAGTGGGAAAATGTCTCTTCAAAAAATGGTGTTGGGAAACCTAGACAACAACGTGCAAAAGAATGATACTGGACTGGAATGTCTGTGTGGCTCAGTTGGTTAAGCATCTGACTTCAGCTCAGGTCATGATTCCAGGGTCCTGGATCAAGTTCTGGATCAGGCTTCTTGCTCAGTGGGGAACCTGCTTCACCTTCTCTGTGCTACTCCCCTGCTTGTGCGCTCTCTCTCGCTCTGACAAATAGGTTAAATATATTTTTTTGTAATGATAGTGGACCGGCGTGGGGGGGGCAAGATGGCGGGGATGTAGGAGGAGGCACCTTTTCAACCTGTACCCTAAAGTGAGCTGATTGCCTACCAAAGAACTCCGATCACCCATGAAATCAGCCTGAGATCAGAATTATACACGTCTGGATCTCTACAGGGACAGAAGACTCCAGTGGGCAGGTAAAGTGGAATGGGAATGGTGGATTGATATCGGGAGATAAACAAAAGGGGGAGGGAGCCACCAGAGGCGACTGGTTGGAAAGTAATACCCCCAATACGAGCGAGAGTGCCCTGGGTCTGGGGACCAGCATTAACTTGGAGACTGGTTGAAAGCACTCCAAAAGAGCAAAAGATCACGGGGGGTGGAGAATTGTGGGAATCGGGGAGGCTAGGGACAGGGGCTTAAGTCTCTGGTCCCAGGACAGCCTCCCCTGGTGCTGAGCCAGAGAGAGTGTGGTGGAGAAACCAGGTCTTGGTCCCTAAGCCGCCAGCGCGCCAGAGAATGCATGGGGTCCGGCTCCTGTGAGGGGATGGGAGCCATGCTGGATGGCAGAATGTGCGAGCCCTGCTATAGACCTTGAGATGCGTGTGCCCCACATCCTCCCCTGAGAGAGATACAAAGGCCCAGCTGGCGCCCTTTGATTCATGCCATTGTTTCAGAGCCTAAGATGCGTGTACCAAACTCTCCCCACAGAGAGGTGCACAAAGGCCCAGGCTGGTGCTTTCGGACCTGTGCCCTGTTTTCAGAGCCTGTGTGTGCGACCCACAGCCTCCTGTGAAAGAGGTGCGCGCAAGCCGGGAGCTCTTAGACCCAGAAAGACTAGGCATTCCCAGCCCGGGCCAGTGGTTAAATCGCATTGTGCTATGGCTGCTTGGAACCTGTCTGGTGGTCTGGAGCTGCCCAGACAGCTGCCGCTGCTGTGGCATTGGGTACAAACAAAAGATCCTGCGTCACCAGGGACCGCGACTTGGAACCTGCTCTGCCAGTGGCCAAGGGGGAACTTATTTGGGCTCTGCAGCCATACTGAGGCTTCTCTCTGAGAGGGAGATCAGGGTGCAGTTTGTTTTCCTCTAAAACTACAAAAACCATCAAAAGTGGTCAAGGTGAGAGAAAAAAAAAAAGTGAACAAACATAAAAACCGCCAGAGAACAAAAGCATGAAAAAAACCAGTTTCCTCAGGGCCCACCCCCTTGACAGGGGCAGGAGGACTTAACTCAGGGAACATCATTGACTGAAAACCCACGTGGCAGGCACCTTCCCCAGAAAACAACCTAAGGGTGGGGGGGGGGAACGACGACAAGAGAACAACCAAGACTACTTCATAGGAAAACTTTTATCTTTTACTCGTTCACACTATTCTGGTTCTTTTATTTTTTTTCTAATATAGATATTTTTTAACCTATTTAACATCACAGTGAGAAGTCCAGGACATCAAATTCCATATAACCTTCTAACCTGAACATTTTGATACATACACCTATGTTTTTCTATTGCTTTCTATTTATTGAATTACTTTTTTAAAAATTTTAGTTTAGTCTAGTTTATTCCTTTTTATTTTTATTTTCTAATATTCATATAGAGTTAAACTTCAAAGTAATCCCCTTTCCCCAATCAATACTACCCCTATAGGTAAAACAATTTTTAATCCCCCTTGATCTTAGGAAAGTTGAGTCCTTTAACAAAGATATCAAGATACATCCAGGAAGAATCAAAACAACCTTCCTCGCCCACACAGAATTTATAAACACTCTCCCATATTTATCTTCCACTACTGTTTCTGTGTTTTTGTGTTTGTCCTGATAGTATATAAATCTTACAATTGGGGTTCTTTTTGAAGAGGTTCTTCCTTTATTTGCATATATATATTTTTCTCTTGTCATATACTTTTATCAGTCCTTCTGTTTGTCTGTTTTTGTTTGTCTACTTCATAAATCTTACTTTGGGACCCATTTGGGCTGAAGCTTCTGTTTCATCTTCCCTTTCTTTCCTGCCTCTCTATCTCTCTCAATTTTTTTTCTCTTTTTCTTTTCTTTTGTCTCTCATTTGGGTGGGGAATCCTGATGGATTAGAAGTGTTCCAGGATGAACTTTGACTGCACCACGGTCAATACATACAGCTACATCTGCTCATCATCTCTCACCAAAATGACTAGGAGGACGAATGCCCATCAGAATAAACATACAGAGGATGGACCTTCTGCAACAGAGCTAATGGCTATCAACATAAACAATAAGTCAGAAAGAGAATTCAAGCTAACAATTATCCAGGCAATAGCTAGGTTTGAGAAAGCCATGGATGACCAAAAGGAATTGATTAGGGCCAAACTGAAAGCGACCAGAGATGATGTTCACAATGTTAGGGCAGAGCTAAAAGCTACCAGGGCTGAGGTTCACAATGCTCTCAATGAGTTCCACTCTAATCTAAATTCTCTCAAAGCTAGGGTAACTTAGAAGATAGAATTAGTGATCCAGAGGACAAACAGATAGAGAGAAAGGATCAGGAGGAAGCCTGAAACAAACAGCTTAAAAGCCACGAAAACAAAATCAGGGAAATAAATGATGTCATGAAATGTTCCAACGTCAGAATTATTGGAATACCTGAAGGGGAAAGAGAAAGAAAGAAATCTAGAAGATATAGTGGAACGAGTTCTTCATGAAAATTTTCCCAATCTCACGAATGGAACCAGTGTTCATGTACTAGAGGCTGAATCAGTCTCCACCCAAGATTATATGTTCCAAAAAAAATCACGACACCTGATAGTCAAATTGAGGAATCATAATTGTAGGTAAAATCTCTTGAAAGCTGCTAAAGGCTCCTTACATACAGAGGAAAGCACATCAGAATAACATCAGACCTGTCCACAGAGAACTGGCAAGCCAGAAAGGGCTGGCAAGATATACTCAGGGCACTGAATGAGAAGAACATGCAGCCAAGAATACTTTATCCAGAAAGACTGACATTCAAAATGGATGGAGAGATAGAGTTTCCAAGACCAGCAAGGCTTAAAAGACTATGCACCCACCAAGCCCACACTGCAGTAAATATTAAGAGGGGTTCTATAAAAGAGGAAATATCCTAAAAATAGCATTGAACAGAAATATAGGGACAATCTCCAGAAAGAAAGACTTCAAAGGTAACACGATGTCAATAAAAACATATCTATCAATAATCACTCTCAATGTGAATGGCCTAAATGTGCCCATAAAATGGCACAGGGTTGCAGATTGGATAAAATGACAGGACCCATCCATATGTTGTCTACAAGAGACATTTTGAACCTAAAGATACACCCAGACTGAAAGTGAAGGGACGGAGAAGCATCTTTCATGCCAATGGGGCTCAAAAGAAGGCTGGGGTAGTGAATCACAAATCAGATGAATTCGACTTTAAAATAAAGACTGTAGTCAGAGATACAGAAGGACACTACATTATTCTTAAAGGGACTATCCACCAAGATGATCTAAAAATTACAAATATCTATGCCCCCAATATGGGAGCAGTCAATTACATAAGAAAACTGTTAATCAAGATAAAGAGTCACATTGATATGAATACACTAATAGTAGGATATCTTAAAACGCCTCTCTCAGAAATAGATCATTGAAATAGAAAATAAATAAAGAAACAAGAGCATTGAATGACACATTGGAACAGATTGACGTCATAGATATATACAGAACATTCCACCCTAAAACAACAAAATACTCATTCTTCTCACGTGCACATGGAACCCTCTCCAGAATAGACCACATACTGTGTCACAAATCAGGACTCAACTGATACCAAAAGACTGAGATTTTCGCTGCATATTCTCAGAAGCTTTGAAACTGGCACTCAATCACAAGGAAAAGTTCGGAAGAAATTCAAACACCTGGAAGCTAAAGACCACCTTGCTTAAGAATGCATGGATCAACTAGGAGATCAAGGAAGAACTGAAACAATTCATGGAAACCAATGAGAATGAAGACAATTCGGTCCAAAACTTATGGGATACAGCAAAGATGGTCCTAAGGGGGAAATATGTAGCCTCCCTCAAAAAAAATCGAAAAATCCAGAACACAGCACCTGTCTCTATACCTTAAAGAACTGGAGAATCAACAACAATCAAACCAACTGTGCATGTAAGAAGGGAAATAATCAAGATTAGAGCTGAGATCAATGAGGTAGAAACCAGAGATACAGTAGAAGGTATCAATGAAACTAGAAGCTGGTATTTTGAAAGAAACAATAAGATCGATAAACCACTGGCCACACTAAGCCAAAAGAAAAGAGAGAAATCCCAAATTAATAAAATTCTGAATGAAAAGGCAGAGATCACAACTAACCCCAAGGAAGTAGAAACAATGATCAGAAGTTATTATCAACAGTTATATGCCAGTAAGATTAGAAACCTAGATGAAATGGATGCATTCCTGGAAAACTATAAACTCCCATATTTGAACCAGGAAGAAATCGACAACCTGAATCGACTGATATCTAGAAATGAGATTGAAGCAGTGATCAAAAACCTCCCAAAAAACAAGAGCCCAGGACCTGACTGATTCCCTGGGGAATTCTACCAAACTTTAAAAGAAGAAATAACACCTATTCTCCTGAAGCGGTTTCAAAAAATTGAAGCAGAAGGAAAACTTCCAGACTCTTTTTATGAAGCCAACATTACCCTGATCCCCAAACCAGGCAAAGACCATCCCAAAAAGGAGGATTTCAGACCAATATCACTGATGAATATGGATGCTAAGATTCTCAACAAGATCCTAGCAAACAGGATCCAACAGCACATTAAAAAGATTATCCACCATGACCAGGTGGGATTCATCTCTGGGTTACAAGGATGGTTCAACATTTGCAAATCAATCAATGTGATAGAATAAATTAATATGAGAAGAGAGAAGAAACATATGGTCCTCTCAATTGATGCAGAAAAAGCATTTGACAAAATCCAACATCCGTTCCTTATTAAAATGCTTCAAAGTATAGGGATAGAGGGACATTCCTGAACTTCATCAAATCTATCTATGAAAGACCCACAGCAAATATCATTCTCAGTGGGAAAAAGCTTGCAGCCTTCCAGTTGAGATCAGGAACAAGACCAGGATGCCCACTTTCACTACTATTGTTCAACATAGCATTAGAAGTGCTTGCAACAGCAATAAGACAACAAAGAGAAATAAAAGGTATCCAAATTGGCAATGAAGAAGTCAAACTCTCTATCGTTGCAGATGATATGATTCATTATATGGAAAACCTGAAAGACTCCACCCCCAAACTACTAGAACTCATACAGCAATTCAACAAGGTGGCAGGATACAAAGTCAATGTACAGAAATCAGTAGCTTTCTTATACACTAACAATGAAAATACAGAAAGGGAAATTAGAGAATCGATTCCATTTACTATAGCACCAAGAATCATAAGATACCTGGGAATAAACCTAACCAAGAGGTAAAGGATCTGTACTCAAGGAACTACAGAACACTCATGAAAGAAATTGAAGAAGACACAAAAAGATGGAAGGCCATTCCATGCTCTTGGATTGGAAGAATAAACATTGTTAAAATGTCTATACTGCCTAGAGAAATCTATACTTTTAATGCCATTCTGATCAAAATTCCAACGGTATGTTTCAAAGAGCTGGGGCAAATAATCCAAAAATTTGTATGGAATCAAAAGAGACACGAATCGCTAAGGAAATTTTGAAAAACAAAACTAAAATTGGGAGCATCATGTTATCTGATTTCAAGCTTTAGTATAAAGCTGTGATCACCAAGACAGCATGGTATTGACATAAAAACAGACACATAGACCAGAGGAACAGAGTAGAGGGCCCAGATATGGACCCTTAACTCTATCGTCCAAGAATCTTCGACAAATCAGGAAAAAATGTACAGTGGAAAAAAGACAGTTTCTTCAATAAATGGTGCTGGGAAAACTGGAGAGCTATATGTAGAAGAGTGAAACTCGACCATTCTCTTACACCATACACAAAGGTAACCTCAAAATGGATAAAAGACCTCAACGTGAGACAGGAATCCATCAGAATCCTC
>NC_081575.1:55598392-55613949 GCF_022355385.1 Mustela nigripes | reverse complement strand
GAGGATTCTGATGGATTCCTGTCTCACGTTGAGGTCTTTTATCCATTTTGAGTTTATCTTTGTGTACAGTGTAAGAGAATGGTCGAGTTTCATTCTTTTACATATAGCTCTCCAGTTTTCCCAGCACCATTTATTGAAGAGGCTGTCTTTTTTCCACTGCATATTTTTTCCTGATTTGCCGAAGATTCTTGGACGATAGAGATAAGGGTCCATATCTGGGCCCTCCACTCTGTTCCTCTGGTCTATGTGTCTGTTTTTATGTCAATACCATGCTGTCTTGGTGATCACAGCTTTGTACTAAAGCTTGAAATCAGATAACGTGATGCCCCCAGTTTTAGTTTTGTTTTTCAACATTTCCTTAGCGATTCAGGGTCTCTTCTGATTCCATACAAATTTTTGGATTATTTGCTCCAGTTCTTTGTAAAATACCGTTGGAATTTTGATCGGAATGGCATTAAAAAGATAAATTGCTCTAGGCAGTATAGACATTTTAACAATGTTTATTCTTCCAATCCAAGAGCATGGAATCGTCTTCCATCTTTTTGTGTCTTCTTCAATTTCTTTCATGAGTGTCCTGTAGTTCCTTGAGTACAGATCCTTTACCTCATTGGTTAGGTTTATTCCCAGGTGTCTTATGATTCTTGGTGCTATAGTAAATGGAATCAATTCTCTAATTTCGTTTTTCTGTATTTTCATTGTTAGTGTATAAGAAAGCTACTGATTTCTGTACATTGACTTTGTATCCTTCCACGTTGCTGAATTGCTGTATGAGTTCTAGTAGTTTGGGGGTGGAGTCTTTCAGGTTTTCCATATAAAGAATAATGTCATCTGTGAAGAGAGAGAGTTTGACTTCTTACCCCAAAGATACAGATGTAGTGAAAAAAAAGGCCATGTGTACCCCAATGTCTATAGCAGCAACGGCCACAGTCGATGAAATTGTGGAAAGAACCAAGATGACCTTCAACGGATAAATGGATTAAGGAAGATGGGGTCCATATACACTATGGAGTATTATGCCTCCATCAGAAAGGATGAATACCCAACTTTCGTAGCAACATGGATGGGAAATAAGTCAAGCAGAGAGAATCAATTATCATATGGTTTTACTTATTTGTGGACCATTACAAATAGCATGGAGGACATGGGGAGTTAGAGAGGAGAGGGAGTTGGGGGAAATTGGAAGGGGAGGTGAACCATGAGAGACTATGGACTCTGAAAAACAATCTGAGGGGTTTGAAGCAGCGAGGGGTGGGAAGTTGGGGGAACCAGGTGGTGGGTATTAGAGAGGGCACGGATTGCAAGGAGCACTGGGTGTGGTGCAAAAACAATGAATACTGTTATGCTGAAAATTAAAATAATTAATTAATTAATCAATTAATTAAAAAGATATAGAAAAGTGTCACACACACACACACACAAGAAAACACCTAACTGTGAAACCTGAAACTGTAAAAATCCTAGAAAAGAACACACAGAATAATTTTTCTGACATGGGGCATAAAAGTAATTTTCTATATCTGTCCCTAAGGCAAGGGAAACAAAAGGGGGAAAAAACTGTTGGGAATGTTTATCAAAATAAAAAGCTTCTGGTTTTGTTTGAAGATGGTGAGAGTATACAGGATCCTTATTTCATCTTGTCCCTTGAATTCAGCTAGATATCTATCAAATCATTCTGAACACCTGTGAATTCAACCTGAGATCTAAGAAAAGAATTCTGCAGTTCTACATATATAAAAGCAAACACTTTTTGCAAGTATGAGGCATGGAGAAGTGAATCTAAGTGGATATATATATGAAAATAAACCACAATGGGAGGGAACCTTTGTAAGCCAGCTACTAGAAAGCAATATAGCATCAGAGTGCAAAATTGGGACTTTTAGAAGTCTGTTCTTGTGAAGGATATCCCTGCTTGAAAGGTGCTCAGTTGGTGAAGCAGGTAGAATCATCAGAGGGAGTGTGGTCTCAAATTCCCCAGGGTCACAGAAAGAATGGGGGTGCCTGAGGGCAGAAGAGCTCCCAACTATTAGAGTAGGGAAGCTGGCTACAATTAGTGAGTTCTGGAGTGGCCTCTCAGATAGATGTTGCCATAAACCATAAACCACAGCACAATCCAGCAAGTACTTCCAGATCAGGGGACCAACAAGAGACAAAACTGCAGCAACCCTCCTCCCAAACCTGGGTAGATTTTGATGAGTGTGTACCACAGGAGTCTGAGGAGTTTGGTACTCACAAATATGATTGTCTGCTTTTCCCTGAGGATGAATCAAATAGCTGCCACTAGTCAGCTCTGGGACTGGAGATCAGGGCACCACCATTTTTAACTTTTTTTCCATCCCCTTAGGCAGCTTGGAAAGACATCACAGAACAAAAGCCACATAGAGCAACCTGAAGCAGCTTACACTGAGCCTGGACCCCTGGCAAGGGACAATGCAACTCCACCCAGGCAAAGACACCTGGGAATCAGGGCATCAGGCCCCTCCTCCAGAAGAACATCAGGGACAACTGGATAATACCAAATTTATGAACAACCACACAGAACTGAAAACTCCTGCACTAGGGGAAAATAGTATACAGAATTCGAGATTCTTTTTTTCCTCATGAGTCTTTAGGCTTCCAATTTAAAATTTTCTTTTTCTTTTCTTTTTTTCTTTTTCAAATAGTTTCTTATGTTATCAACTATTTGCTTTTAAGTATTTTTATGTTCATTTTTATATTTACATTTTATAGATACAGTCTTCATTTTTGGCTTCCTTTCACTGTATTCAATTGTGTGTGTGTGTGTGTGTGTGTGTGTGTGTGTGTTTGCTTTAAAATTTGGGGATTTAGTATCTTCGAACAAACAGACCAAAATACACAGGACCAAGTAGATCACCTTGTTTTGTTCACCTGTGAGATTATACTCTCTTTTACCTTTTTTTTCTTTTCTTTTTCAGTTTCAGATCTCTTTGGATTTGTCTAGTGTGTATTTTGCTGGGATTGTGGTAATATTTTTTTTCTTTCAAAGCAATTTAATATATTTTTTTAATTTATTTTCAGCATAACAGTATTCATTGTTTTTGCACAACACCCAGTGCTCCATGCAATCTGTGCCCTCTCTAATACCCATCACCTGGTTCTCCCAACCTCCCACCTCTCACCCCTTCAAAACCCTCAGATTGTTTTTCAGAGTTTATTTTGGTTTCATATTTATTTATTCTTCTCTGGACAAAATGACAAGTAGGAGAAATTCACAACAAAAGAAAGAACCAGAGGTAATACTCTCTCCCATAGATGTAATTGATTTGGATGTAAGTAAAATGTTGGACCTAGAATCCAGAATAATTATTATAAAGATACTGGCTGAGATTTTTTTAAAAAAATGTATAAAAGACACCAGAAAATCACTTAGTGCAGAAATAAAAGAACTAAAATATAATCAGGCCAAACTTAAAAATGTTTTAACTGAGATGTAGTCTAAAATGCACACTCTATCACTAGTGTAATTGATGCAGATGAGAGAGTCAGTGACATAGAAGACAAAATGATGGAAAGTAAAAAAGCTGAGGAAAAGAGAGAAAAACAGCTAATGGATCATTAGGGGAGGTTTTGATAAATCAGTGATACTATAAAGCAAAACAGTATCAGAATTATTGGGATTCCAGAGGAAGAAGAGAGAGGTGGACAGAATGTATATTTCAGCAAAATTATAGCTGAGAACTTCCATAATCTGGGGAAGGAAATTGATATTCAAGTCCAGGACGCAAAGGGAAGCCCCATCAAAATCAATAAAAATAAGTTAACACCACAACACATAATAGTGAAGCTTGCAAATCTCACAGATAAAAAGAAAATCCTGAAAATAGTTCCATATGAGAGGTCCTTAACCTGCAAGAGCACAAATAGTAGACTGGAAGAAAACCTATCCAAGAAGATCTGTCAGGCCAGAAAGAGCTGGCATGATATATTCAGGGTAATAAATGAGGAAACTAGGCAGCCAAAAATACTTTATCCAGCAGGTCTGTAATTCAGGATGTAAGGACAGATAAAGAGCTTCCACGATGAACAAAAACTAAAAGAATTTGTGGTCACTAAACCAGCCCTGTGAAAAATATTAAAGGAGATCCTGTAAGCAAAGACAGACAAAAGTTACAAAAGTAACGCAGACCAGAAAGGAAAATAAACAATATTAAACACAGACACACACACACACACACACACACACACACACATACACACACAGTGATTTACAGGTAATACAATGAATCTAAATCCATACCTTTTGATCATTACTTTGAATGCAAATGGGCTAAATGCTCCAAATAAAAAAAAACATAGAGTATCAGAATGGATTAAAAACAACAACAACAGCTCTATGCTGTCCACAACTCATTTTAGACCCAAATACAACTCCAGATTGAAAGTGACAGGCTGGAGAAGCATTTAACATGCTAATGGACATCAAAAGGAAGCTGAGGTAGCAATCCTTATATCAGTCAACTTAGGCAATAAACCAAAGACTGCAGTAAGGATATAGATGGACACTATGTTAAACTAAAGTGTCTGTCCAACAAGAAGATATAGCAATTATAAATATTTATACTTCTAACTTGGGAACAGCCAATTATATAAACCAATTAATAACAAAATTAAATAAACACATTGATAATAATACAATAAGAGTAGGGGACTTTCACACTCACAACAACGGACAGATGATCTAAGAAGAAGATAAACAAGAAACAAGGGCTTTGAATGACACACAGGACAAGATGAACTTCACAAATATATACAGAGCATTCCATTCTAAAGCAAAAAAATGTACATTCTTCTGGAGTCCACATGGAACATTCTCCAGAAGAGATCACATATTGAGTCACAAAGCAGATCTCCACCAGTACCAAAAGACTGGAATTTTCTCTGCATATTTTCAGGAAAAGATGCTTTGAAACTTGAACTCAATCACAAGAGTGGGCATAAACTCCCCTCTCTGGGGAAGAGAGCAGGGAAGTGCCATTTTTTGCCCCCCATCAGCACAGACCAAATTCAGCCAATGGCACAGAACCCCCCAGTGGGCTGGATATGCTTATACAAAGCCCTCTCTACAGGCTCTTTTTTTTTTTTTTTCAATTTGGACAAGTGTGATTGAGAGCCAGAGCAGTAGCAGGCTCCTCCTCCGGAAGATGAGCACAAACAGCCCACATGCACCAAGTATCCTGATTATAAATTGCTGCAAAGGATCATATCTAGTGGAAATGGGACCAGGCACAGGCTTTTTAAAAAATATATTTTATTTATTTATTTGACAGACAGAGATCACAAGTAGGTAGAAAGGCAGGCAGAAAGAGAGGGGAAAACAGGCTCCCCACCAATCAGGGACCCTGATGTGGGGCTTGATCCCAGGACCCCAAGATCATGACCTGAGCTGAAGGCAGAAGATTAACCCACTGAGCCACCCAGGTCAGGCACAGGCTTTCTTAACACACAAAAGACTCAGTCCTAGATAAAATGTCAAGTCAGTGGAAATTCTTCCCAAAAGAAAGAAGAGGTCATGGCCAAGGAGATAATCAAAATATATGTAAATAATATGCCTGAACCAGAATTTAAAACAACAATCACAAGGATACTAGCTGGGCTTGAGAAAATCTTAGAAGACACCAGGAAGTCCCTAAGCACAGAGATAAAAGACTTACAAACTAGACAGCCTGAAATTTAAAAATCCTATAATTGAAAGGCAAAACTGACTGGTGTAATGAGCACAAGGATGGAAAAAGCAGAATAATGAATAAGTGATACAGAAGATAAAATTATAGAGAAAAAATAAAGTTGAAAAGAAGAGGGAAAGAAAAAGACTGGATCTTAAATGTAGATTTAGGCAACTCAACAACTCCATAAAGCATAACATTTCTATCATAGGAATCCCAGAAGAAGGATGGGGGAAAAAGGTACAGAAGGTCCATTTGAGCAATTTATAGGTGAAAACTTCCTTAATCTGGGAAAGGAAACAGTCATCTAAATCTAAGAGGCACAGAAAACTCCCATCAAAATCAACAAAAAGCAAGCCAATACCAAGACACATTGCACGAAAATTTGCAAAATACAGAAATAAGGAAAAAGTCCTGAAAGCAATCAGGGAAAAGAATCCCTGACATACAAGGGAAGAAGAATCATATTGGCAGCAGATCTGTCCACAGAAACTTGGCAGGCCAGAAGAAAGGGGCATGATCTATTCAACATGCTAAATAGGAGAAATATGCAGCCAAGATTATGTTATCCAGCAATTCAGTCATTCAGAATAGGAGAGATAGTTTCCCAGACAAGGAAAAACTAAAAGAGTTCATGACCACTAAACCAGTCCTTCAAGAAATATTAAGGGGACTATTTGAGTGAGAGAAAAAAAAGACTAAAGGCAGCAAAGACTAGAAAGGAACAGAGAAAACCTCCAGAAACTTTCACTTTATAGGTAATAGAATGCAACTAAATTCATATCTACCAGTAATCACCTGAAAGATCCCAAATGTCCATTGACTGAGGAATGGTTAAAGAATCTGTGGTTTATATATGTATATGTGTACACGTGTGTGTATGTGTGTGTGTGTATATATATGCATATATGTATATACATATATACATACATACATATATAAACCCCAGAAATATATATATGTGTGTGTATGTGTGTATATATATATATATATATATAAACTCAGTCTTCAAAAGGAATGAAATTCTTGCCATTTGCAATGATGTTGATGGAGCTGTAGTGTATTATGCTAAGTGAAACAAGTCAGTCAGAGAAAGACAAATTTGATTTCATATGATTTCACTCATATGTGGAATTCAAGAAATAAAACAGATGAACATAGGGGAAGGGGGGAAAGAGAGGGAAGTAAACCATAAGAGACTCTTAACTGTAGAGAACAAACTAAGGATTGATGCAGGGGAGGTGGGCAGAGGATGGGCTAAATAGGTGATGGGTATTAAGGAGGGCACTTGTGATGAGCCATGGGTGTTATATGTTAAGTGATGAGTCACTGAATTCTACTCCTGAAACCAACATTACACTATATGTTAACTAGAATTGAAATAAAAACTTGAAACCAAAAAACCAAAACCAAAACAAAAATTTATGGAATAGCTATGTGGTCTCAACACAAACTGAGGAATGTTTACTTTTTTCCACTTAGTTTGCAGGCCATGATGTGTATTTATTTTTAATCATGAGGTAATTAAAAGCTCAACTTTTTAGTCTCAAGAAATGGACTCAACTCTCTAGGTTTTCTCCCTTCAGCTCTTATACCAATAATTTTTTACTGATTCAGATAAAATAAATTTTTGGCAATATCTGAAACATGAATGAATTTAAAAATATATCCTAGTTGGTGGACACATGGGTGGCTCAGTCGATTAAGCATCCAACTCTTGGTTTGGACTGAGGTCATGATCTCAGGGCCTTGGGATCAAGCTCCGGGTTGGGCTCTGCCCTCAGTGGGGAATCTGCTTGAGGATTCTCTCCCTCTCCCTTTTCCCCTCCCACACACACTTACTCTCTCTCAAATAAAGAAGTAAATCTTTTTTGAAGTATCCTAGCTAATAATACTGTATTGTATACATGAAATTTGTTAAGAGAGTAGATCTCAAGAATTTTTATTTAAGAAAAGTAACTATGTGAGATGATGGATTGAAATGATGGATGTATTAATTAACTTAATTATAAGAATTCTTTCATAATGTATACATATATCAAATAATCAGTATATTTTAAGTATATTGCAAATTTATTTATCATTTATATCTCAATAAAGTTGGGGGAAAACGATCCTAGTATAGGCCTTATTGTTAGATTAGAAATAAGATATTATTGACTCTCTGTGAGTAGGCCTTTATTTGAACTATTTTTTTTTCCATTAATGAAGTTGTACTTGAATAGAAGGATGAGCTTTCTGTTACACTTGTCATCCCATTGATCATTAATAGGATCAATCTAGTAAACCCATTTCCCTCAGCCTTTTCTTCTCTTAAGTTGTTTTCAATCAAAAAGGATGATTTTTCCAGAGAGGAGAACTATCAAAGGTATCAAAATCATTGATCTAGCTTCTGGTCAAAACTTTCAAATAAGTTCACCTAGAGAATTTGATATTTATCATCTTTATTTCAATAGAAAGGCAGTTAGAGAATGTGCAATCAATAAGAGATCAAAATAAAATACAAGTGAGGAGAGAAAATATGGTGTAGGATGAATGAATTATCAGGGTGTTACACAAAAGTTACCAAAGCCATCATGTATTGTATGAAAAACGTTAATGATTTTAGGAATCCAGAGCTAATTGGAGCTCAATTAAAAGTATTTTCCACAATTCTTGGCTGGGCTGCACCCAGCCTCTCAGATGCTATTCAATAACACTCCAGGAATCCAGGGCCTTTGTTTATAAAGATTCTGGAATTATAGGCCTAACAAGAAAGTTTTATTACAACAGAACCAGAAGAGAAAAAAAGAGGCAATCGTTGACTTTTATGTTGTAATATGGACTTTGAAAATCAAGGCAGATGCAAATAATTTAACATAAAATTTTTGAGGGATTTGAAAGCCTAGAACTCGGTGCATATGACTTATGTCATCATACACAATAATTTCAGAAGACTACAAGATAAGTTAAAGCTATCATGTCCTATTTTAGAGGACTTATGGAGTCCCTTGGCTGAGAAAAAAGAAGATTCAGAAAGAAGAAGAGAGTTAGAAACTGGTAGGTCTTTGAGAAGGATCCCTGTGTCCTGAACCCTTGTCCAAGTCCTGAGGAGTAGGGATAATAAGATATACACATAAGTTTGGGTGATTTAAGTCCTGTGCCATTTTTCCAAGAGAGTATTTCCTCATTCTCTGGCATTGCATAGGAGGCATCCTAGAGGATTTTTGCAGCTATAAGACCATCCTAATAGAGTCACGCTGCACCTAGCATGGTACAGAAGCAGTTGAGTGGAAATGGCTTGTGATGTGTTTTGGCAGAGAGTCCCAGATAGTCTCACAGCAAAGCCCGTATGCTACCAAGACACAGTAGCAGAAAAAAATTCTGGTGCATCCCAGAGGGCTGCAAAACTACCTGAAGAAAAACTAGACCTAAGAAGGCTTTTTTAAATGAAGCAAGGGAAAAAGCAGCATGAACTGTGGGGATTGACAACCAAGAATAAGATAAAACAATAAACACCTCAGTGGATAGAGCATGAATAGATGATAATGACTCAAGCCGTATTTCCCTCCACTCTGTGCCTTGGCCTGCCATGATTTAGAAATGACTTTGGGAAAGGGGATGGGGAAAGTGTGCTAGTACCGGTATATAACTTGAATTTACTCTGGTCCAGAATCCAGCTTTCAAGTTCAGAGACTAAATATTCAAAGATAACTAGGATATTAAAGAATATTTCACATTTCCCAAATTCATAAACATACCAAAAAACCCCAAATCTGAGATACAAAACAAATACTGAGTTACCAATTTACTTTTAAAATATAACTATTACATGGGCTGGAATACTTAGATTCACTCATTGGATTCTTTATAGGAAAGTTTATATGAGATTATAATCAGATCATGATCACAGGTGATTAAATAAACCAGAAAATAGAGCAAGGGGACTGAGCTGAATGGTTTTCATGCAATTGTCATTTACCTGGATTAGTAATGCATGCATCTTCACTGGAGGAAGAGCTCAATAGAGCTACTGAAAAAATATTTATGTCACTTCACTGACATTCCTCCTGGATTGTGTCTCTATATTAGCCTTCTCTGATACTGTTCTTTCAAACTTGACCACTTTCCTTTTATTATCGGAATATTTAGCCTTCTAAATATCATTGATTAGACTGCAGTCTAGTACACTCTTTTACCTTTTGGTCCAAAAAGGACTCTTGTTTCCTGATGTTTGAATATATCTAAACTCATCCATCATGCGTTGCCTTTATTAGTGTAATGCAGAATTGTGAAGTGGTCTCACTGATGCCTCCCAGAGTACTTGCATTACAGTATCTGTGATGGCTTATACTTAAAAATGTATACATTTTAAATACATGAATGTATACTTCAAGAAGGACTTACTGTATGCCTGGCACTGTGCTGAGCACTTCATATGTATTAAATCACACTAAACTATGTGGCGAGAAGTTATTTGTCCCAGTTATCAGAGGTGAGTAAACAGAAGCACGAGTTAAGAAACCTTCTGAAGCTTGCATATGGGTAAACTGATATCTTTCTGACTCTAAACACTGCAATATCATTCCTCTTTGCATTTGTACATATTATGTATATGCCTTAACACATTACACAGACAAGAGTCTTTCTTTACTAATTTTCCTAATTTTCCTAATTTCCTCAAGGAAATGATACAAGATGGATAGAAAGATTTACTTAGGAAACTGTTCACCACAGTGTTGTTTTTGACAGCAAAAAAATAAAAATCAACTAAACATACAACAATGAGGTTAAATTATGGTAATTTCATTCAATAGAGTACTATTATACTTTAAAAGGAATAATGTAATCATGTATCTATTAACATGGGTATATATTCAAAATTTTGTGTTAAGTGAAAATTTCAATTTTATATATGTTTAGGTATTTATTTATTTTAATTCCATTATAATTAACATACAGTGTTATATTAGTTTCAGATGTACAATGTAATGATTCAACAATTCTAGACATTACTCAGTGTTCATCACAATAAGTGTACTCTTAATCCCCTTCACATATATCTCCCATTTACCCCCTCACCCACCTCCCCTCTGGCAACCCTAGTTTGTTTTCTGTATTTAAGAGTTTGTTTTTTCATTTGCCTCTTTTTCCTTTGCTCATTTATTTCATTTCTCAAATTCAACAGATGTGTGAAATCATATGGTATTTATATTTTTCTGACTTATTTCACTTATATCCTCTAGGTCCATCCATGTTGTTGGAAATGACAAGATTTAATTTCTTATATAGCTGAGTAACATTCCATTGTGTGTGTGTGTATACATATACATATGTATGTATATATACATATATGCATGTATACATATATACATGTATGTATATATGCATGTACATATATGTACATATACATATGTATATGTATACATGTATGTATGCATATATATACGTATACATGTACATATATATGCATATATACATGTATATACATAGGTACATGTATATATGCATATACACATACCTAATTGCTTATTGATAAATGGATAAAGATTATATATATGTATACATATATGTGTATATGTGTGTATATGTATATGTATATGTGTATGTATACATATATATGTATGCAAATATATATATATATACATATATATAATCTTCTTTATCCATTTATCAATAAGCAATTAGGTTGCTTCCACATCTTGCATATTGTAAATAGCATTATAATAAATTTGGGAATGCACATATTTTTTGCATTAGATTTTTGTTTTCTTTGGATAAATGTCCAGTAGAAGAATTACTAGATCACTGGTAATTCTATTTTCAGTTTTTTGAGGAACCTCCATACTGTGTTCCACAGTGACTGCATCAGCTTGCATGCCTACCAACAGGGCCTGATGGTTCTATTTTCTCCACATGCTTGACAACACTTTTTATTTCTTCTCTCTTTGATTTTAGACATTCTGACAGGTGTGATGAAGTGATACCTCATTCTGGTTCTGATTTGTATTTCCCTGATGATTAGTGACATTGAGCATCTTTTCATGTGTCTATTGGTCATCTGTATGTTTTCTTTGGAAAAACGTCTATTCAGGTCCTCTGCCCATTTTATAGTCAAATTGTTTGGGGATTTTTGGTGTTGAGTTGTGAAAGTTATTTTGTATATTTTGGATATTAACATTTTATCAGATACATTATTTGCAGAGGAGTTAAGATGTTGGAGAAGTAGTGGGACCCTGAATTTGCCTGGTCCTTTTGATGTGGGAAACAAAGGCAGAAGAAATATTATTAAATTTCCTTACTACCTACAGCCCATTGACAAGTACTTGAAACAGGCATAGTGATATTCCTCTAAGGACTGAACTGCCTCAATGATAATACTTTGCTAAGAGCAAAAGGCAATTTTAGCCTGAACCCCAAACCCACCCTAGAATCCTTTAAGTTTACTTTAATACATAAAAATTCATAAAAATACATAAAAATGGAAACTTTCTTTATCTTTAAACCCCCTAAGATACATGTTGGTAATCATCCCTCAAGCATATGGCCCACTGATATACAACTGAAGGGTCTCATGACTAAGGTTTTATTGAATAGTAATAAATGACATTTTGCCAACAATAGCTTGCCCCCTCAACGTCCTGGAAACCTTGCTTCTAAAATTCCACATAGACTTAGACTATCGCTAACCCCTTCCAAACTTGAAAGTATATAATGGGCCACTCCTCATATGCATTGTAGCTCTTTCTGACCACAGCTCCTGTCCCCATGCTTTAATAATACCACCTTTCTGTAACAAATACATTTCAAGAACTCTTTTCTGTCCATCAGCTTTAAACCTAATGTCTTTCCTACATCATTTTGAATACAGCTAGATCAACAGTCAACTATTTTGATCAACTAGGAAGATGATCTGAGGATTAAGGGAAAAATCTGCACAGGTGGAGGGAGAGAACCTGGCAGATTCGAGGTTCAGAGCCATGAATAGGGGGAGAGGAAAGCCATGTGGTCACAAAAAAAAAACATGGAACACTTTTTGCAGAGCAAAGCTAGGAAGAGAGAGAACATGGAAAAGAGCCCAGTGGGTAAGGACCACACAATAGGTGCGCTGAGGAGAACCCCTGGGTGACACAGAAAGATTGCTCCCCTTCCTTGAGGGCATTTGGAAGAGTGTATTTTGCTTCTCCAAGGACAGAAGACCAGCCATTGAATGGTGCTCATCAGCAGGATCAGAGATCTGCGCCTAGGGCAGAAAACCTCTTCACAGTTTTTCACTGTGAGCCACAGTAGGCTTAAACATTTGTGTGTGTGCTGAGCAGCTGCTTTTCTGTGGCAGAACTAAGCAGAAAGCAGAGATAAACTGTTTGCAGTTTGCATATAAACTGGCTTCCATTTTCACTGTCTGCCACAATAGATTCAAGCCTCTCTGATGTCTTTTCTGGGACAGAAGGGAGTAAGGGACTGAGGTGAGTGCACACAGCTGATAACCTGTTTTCAACTTTTTGCTGAGTCTTACAATAAACTCTAACCTCTGCGTGCTCACTGTACAATGGCTTCTTGGGACAGGATGGTGCTGGGCCTGACCCAAGCCTCTCCTTTGGGGGATGGGAGTGGGACAGAATCTTAACAGGCCCTTTAAAACTTTTGAATCCCAGCCTCCCACCAGAGATAAAATACAGGAGATCTGTGGTGATAGGCATGCCAACAGCCTGGGTCTAGACAGGTTAAGGGCAGAGAACTGATGAGAGCCTGGGACATGAGACTGTTCACTTTTTCTTTTTCTTTTAAGAGTGGTGGTGCTCTTCACCTCAATTTACTTCTTTTTTAATTAAGTTTAGTTACCCAACATAAAGTACATCATTAGTTTTTAATGTGCTATTGTTTGCTCTATTAAGAGGAACTCTTGAATTGTGGTGACTGGGTGTTACACTCCCAAGAGACAAATGAGCAGGAAGATAACACACCTTCTTCCTCCTGCACACCAGTGCAGTCAGACTTCAGAGAGAAACACAGCACATTCATTGGAGGCTGAAGTCCCCTATATTAAACCCTACTCCACCACACCTGGCAGGAGATTATTTACAAGGGCAAGGCAACTTGTAAGCCTGCCCAGCAGGTCCCCCTCAGAAGACCAACATAAGCACCTGCATCTGCAAAATCTATTGATTAAAAAAAGCTCCAAAAAATCACCTTCCAGTGGAAAGAAGAAAGACTTGTTTCTTTTTTTCTCTTAGTTTTTAATTTTTTTAAAATTTTCTATTTATTTGTTATTCTTTACCTTTTATTTTATAGGTATTTTTTCCTTTTTTTCTCTTTATCTTTCTTGTATCAGGCTTATTATAATATTTTGTTCATTTGTTGATACATTTGTTTCCTTCTCTTATTTTTTGGATCAGTCTTCTTTTTAAAAGTTTTTTTATTAACATGTAATGTATTATTAGCACCAGGGGTATAGGTATGTGAATTGTTAGGCTTACACACTTCTCAACACTTACCATAGCACATACCCTCCCGAATGTCCATAACCCAACCAACCTCTCCCTACCCACCTTCCCTGGCAATCCTCAGTTTGTTTTGTGAGATTAAGAGTCTCTTATACTTTGTATCCCTCATGATCCCATCTTGTTTCATTTATTCCTTTCTTATGCCCCCAAATCCCCCACTTTGCCTCTCCAGTTCTTCATATCAAGGAGAGCGTATGATAATTGTCTTTCTCTGATTGACTTATTTCGCTCAGCTTAATACCCTCTAGTTCCATCCATGTTGTCGCAAATGGCAAGATTTCATTTCTTTTGATGGCCGCATAGTATTCCATTGTATATATATACATCATTCATCTGTTGATGGACATCTAGGTTCTTTCCATAGTTTGGCTATTGTGGACATTACTGCTATAAACATTCAGGTGCACGTGCCCCTTCGGATCACTACGTTAGGGTAAATACCCAGTAGTGTAATTGCTGGTCATAGGGTAGCTCTATTTTCAACTTTTTGAGGAACCTCCATGCTGTTTTCCAGAGTGGCTGTACCAGCTAGCAGTCCCACAGAAAGTGTAGGAGGTTTCATCTTTCTTAGCATGCTCGCCAGCATCTGTCATTTCCTGACATAATTTTAGCCATTCTAAATGGTGTGAGATGGTATCTCATTGTGGCTTTGATTTGTATTACCCTGATACTGAGTGATGTGGAGCACTCATTCATGTGTCTGTTGGTCATCTGGAGTTTTCTTTGCAGAAATGTCTGTTCATATCCTCTGCCCATTTCTTGATTGGATTATTTGCTCTTTGGGTGTTGAGTTTGATACATTATTTATAGATTTTGGATACTAGTCCTTTATCTGATATGTCATTTACAAATATCTTCTTCCATTCTGTCAGTTATCTTTTGGTTTTTGTTAACTGTTTCCTTTGTTGTACAAAAGCTTTTGATCTTAATGAAATCCCAATAGCTCATTTTTTTTCCCTTGCTTCCCTTGCTTTTGGTGATGTTTCTAGGAATAAGTTGCTGCAGCTGAGGTGGAAGAGGTACCTGACTGTGTTCTCCTAAAGGATTTTGATGGATTCCTTTCTCACATTGAGGTTCTTCATCCATTTTGAGTCTATTTTCGTGTGTGGTGTAAGGAAATGGTCCCATTTCATTTTTCTGCATGTGGCTGTCCAATTTTCCCAACACCATTTATTGAAGAGGCTGTCTTTTTTCCATTCGACATTTTTTCCTGATTTGTCAAAGATTAGTTGATCATAGAGTTGAGGGTCTATTTCTGGGCTTTCTATTCTGCTCCATTGATCTATGTGTCTGTTTTGTGCCAGTACCATACTGTCTTGATGATGACAGCTTTGTAATAGAGCTTGAAGTCCGGAATTGTGATGCCACCAACTGTGGCTTTCTTTTTCAATAT
>NC_081575.1:55584592-55597992 GCF_022355385.1 Mustela nigripes | reverse complement strand
TCTATTTCTTCCTGGTTCAGCTGTGGTAGTTTATATGTTTCTAGGAATGCATCCATTTCTTCCAGATTGTCAAATTTATTGGCGTAGAGTTGCTCATAGTATGTTCTTATAATAGTTTGTATTTCTTTGGTGTTAGTTGTGATCTCTCCTCTTTCATTCATGATTTTATTTATTTGGGTCCTTTCTCTTTTCTTTTGGATAAGTCTGTCTAGGGGTATATCAATTTTATTAATTCTTTCAAAGAACCAGCTCCTAGTTTTGTTGATTTGTTCTATTGGTTTTTTGGTTTCTATTTCATTGATTTCTCCTCTGATCTTTATTATTTCTCTTTTCCTGCTGGGTTTAGGGTTTCTTTCTTGTTCTTTCTCCAGCTCCTTTAGGTGTAGGGTTAGGTTGTGTACCTGAGACCTTTCTTGTTTCTTGAGAAAGGCTTGTACTGCTATATATTTTCCTCTCAGGACTACCTTTGTTGTGTCCCACAGATTTTGAACCGTTTTGTTTTCATTATCATTTGTTTCCATGATTTTTTTTCAATTCTTCCTTAATTTCCTGGTTGACCCATTCGTTCTTTAGAAGGATGCTGTTTAGTCTCCATGTATTTGGGTTCTTTCCAAAATTCCTCTTGTGGGTGAGTTCTAGCTTCAGAGCATTGTGGTCTGAAAATATGCAGGGAATGATCCCAATCTTTTGATACTGGTTGAGTCCTGATTTGGGACCCAGTATGTGATCTATTCTGGAGAATGTTCCATATGCACTAGAGAAGAATGTGTATTCTGTTGCTTTGGGATGAAATGTTCTGAATATATCTGTGATGTCTATCTGGTCCACTGTGTCATTTAAGGCCTTTATTTCCTTGTGGGTCTTTTGCTTGGATGATCTGTCCATTTCAGTGAGGGGAGTGTTAAAGTCCCCTACTATTATTGTATAATTGTTGATATGTTTCTTTGATTTTGTTATTAATTGGTTTATATAGTTGGCTGCTCCCACATTGGGGGCATAGACATTTAAAATTGTTAGATTTTCTTTTTGGACAGATCCTTTGAGTATGATATAGTGTCCTTCCTCTTCTCTTATTATAGTCTTTGGCTTAAAATCTAATTGATCTGATGTAAGGATTGCCACTCCTGCTTTCTTCTGATGTCCATTAGCATGGCAAATTCTTTTCCACCCCCTCACTTTAAATCTGGAGGTGTCATCAGGGTTAAAATGAGTTTCTTGTAGGCAACATATGGATAGGTTTTGTTTTTTTATCCATTCTGATAGCCTGTGTCTTTTTATTGGGGCATTTAGCCCATTCACATTCAGGGTAACTATTGAGAGGTATGAATTTAGTGCCATTTTATTGCCTGTAAGATGACTGTTACTGTATATTGTCTCTGTTCCTTTCTGATCTACCACTTGTAGGCTCTCTCTTTGCTTAGAGGACCCCTTTCAATATTTCCGGTAGAACTGGTTTGGTGTTTACAAATTCTTTCAGTTTTTGTTTGTCCTGGAAGCTTTTAATCTCTCCTTCTATTTTCAATGATAGCCTAGCTGGATATAGTATTCTTGGCTGCATGTTTTTCTCGTTTAGTGCTCTGAATATATCATGCCAGCTCTTTCTGGCCTGCCAGATCTCTGTGGATAAGTCAGCTGCCAATCTAATATTTTTACCATTGTATGTTACAGACTTCTTTTCCTGGGCTGCTTTCAGGATTTTCTCTTTGTCACTAAACTTGTAAATTTTACTATTAGGTGACGGGCTGTGGGCCTATTTATTGATTTTGAGGGGCATTCTCTGCACCTCCTGAATTTTGATTCTTGTTCCCTTTGCCATATTGGGGAAATTCTCCCCAATAATTCTCTCCAGTATACCTTCTGCTCCCCTCTCTCTTTCTTCTTCTGGAATCCCAATTATTTTAATGTTGTTTCGTCTTATGGTGTCACTTATCTCTCGAATTCTCCCCTCGTCATCCAGTAGCTGTTTGTCCGTCTTTTGCTCAGCTTCTTTATTCTCTGTCATTTGGTCTTCTATATCGCTAATTCTTTTCTTCTGCCTCATTTATCCTAGCAGTGAGAGCCTCCATTTTTTATTGCACCTCATTAATAGCTTTTTTGATTTCAACTTGGTTAGATTTTAGTTCTTTTATTTCCCCAGAAAGGGCTTTTATATCTCTCGAGAGGGTTTCTCTAATATCTTCCATGCCTTTTTCGAGCCTGGCTAGAACCTTGAGAATTGTCATTCTGAACTTTAGATCTGACATATTACCAATGTCTGTATTGATTAGGTCCCTAGCCTTCGGTACTGCCTCTTGTTCTTTTTTTTGTGGTGAATTTTTCCACCTTGTCTTTTTGTTCAGATAAGAGTGTATGAAGGAGCAAGTAAAATACTAAAAGGTGGCAATAATCCCAGGAAAATATGCTTTAACCAAATCAGAAGAGATCTGAAATCGTGAAGGGGGAGAAAGGGGATAAAAAGACGTTCAGAAAGAATGAACGAAAAAAAAGGAATGAAAGAAAAGAATTTAAAAAAGAAAATGAATAAAGATAAGTATAAAAAAGAAAAAATATATAGATATTAGATAAACTAGTTTAAAAACGTTAAAAAAGAGAAGGGTAAAAGTTAAAAAAATTTTAGCAGAAGAAAAGAAAAAAAATGAAAAAGAAAAAAAATTAAATTAACTGCAAGACTAAAGAATCATAGGGAGAAAGCCATGAGTTCTGTGCTTTGCTTTCTCCTCCTCTGGAATTCTGCTGCTCTCCTTGGTATTGAAACTGCACTCCTTGGTAGGTGAACTTGGTCTTGGCTGGATTTCTTGTTGATCTTCTGGGGGAGGGACCTGTTGTAATGATTCTCAAGTGTCTTTGCCCCAGGCGGAATTGCACCGCCCTTACCAGGGGCCGGGCTGCATGATCCGCTCAGGTTTGCTTTCAGGAGCTTTTGTTCCCTGAGTGTTTTTCATAGAGTTCTGGAGGACGAGAATACAAATAGCGGCTTCCTGGTCTCTGGCCGGGGGAGCTAGAGCCCGGGGCCCCACTCCTCAGTGCACCCTCAGAGAACAGTGCCCAGTAACTCCCGTCTGTCTTATCTCCAGCCGCACTCCAAGCTCACGGAGCCTGCAACTGGTTCAAGGTAACCCCGAGCTGTGAGCTCACTGTCGGCTCTGTCTCTGTAGCTGGCTTCCCCATTCTAATTCTTGTAAACTCTGCGACACTCAGACACCCCCGATCCTTCTGTGACCCTGCGGGACCTGAGACCACACTGACCCCGCATAGGCTTTACCCCGGTTTAGCCTCTGGAGCTATGTCCCTCAGCGGAATAGACTTTTAAAAGTCCTGATTTTGTGCTCCGTTGCTCCACCGCTTGCCAGGAGCCAGCCCCTCCCACTGGGGTCTATCTTCCCGTCACTTTGGATTCACTTCTCCGCCAGTCCTACCTTTCAGAAAGTGGTGGTTTTCTGTTTCTAGAATTGCTGTTCTTCTTCTCTTCAATGTGCCGATGGATTTGTAGGTGTTTGCAATCTTTAGATAAGCTATCTAGCTGATCTCCTGCTAGCTGAAGTAGTCTCAGCCTGCTACTTCTCTGCCATCTTGACTCCTCAACACTATTAATTTTTTTTTAAATCATTGAGTCTTCCAATCTATGTACCTTACCATTTTTTACTATCATCTCTCTTCATGTTTATTGTTTCTAATCACTCCTTTTACATTCACCAAGAAGTCTATAGTCTCTTACTTGTAAATATTTTTAACCCCCATGTAAATCTGGGTAAAATAGGAAAGATACCCTTCAGACTACCCATAAAGCATATACTGGGTTTCTCATGATGTCAATAACAAAGCAAATGGTTTTATTTGGACAAATAACATTGGCAGTTTTATTAATTTTTTTAATGTTTTCTTTTGTTGCCTTGAATCTTGGTTTATAAAGATCACATAAAAATTAAGATACAAAACAGAAAGAAGAATTTATAAAAATAAGGGAGGAAATCTTAAAACTCTTTTTTGTTAAGAGGAAAAGAGAGGGGCAAGGATGTCAAGGCACTAAAGTAAATGATGTAGAATAATTTCTCCCCTAACAAAATCTACTGGAGAAATGAGAGAACAAAGGGACTTTTTTCTTTAACATTGCTTAGCTTTGCTAATACATTTCTGTAAACTGCATAAAGTGGGGGAAATGTGGCTTTTGTTCCCTTTCCCTTGATTCCCTCAGTTATTATTATCTCATTATATAGTAATTTGTACAGTATTAAGGCAGACATTTACTGTTGCATAAATCAAAGTCATGGAATTTCATTTTGCCTATTGGTCTTTATGAAAACATCAGCAACATCTTTATTTGAATGTCAGTGTTTGTCAACCATTAAATTCATTGATTTTTCATTATACAATTCAATACAAGAGGCGATCTTCAGTTTGTATGCAACGTTGCCCTAAAAAAAAGACTCATCAATGGAAAATCCTTCCTGCCTATACATCAAAAATAATATTTCTTTCACAGAAAACTCATGTTTTAAAGCTATTTTATATATGAATTGCCCCATTAACATGCCTGGTACAGGCGTAGAATGATAATTCTCCTTAATGCAGAAAAACAGCTTTTTTAATTTTGTTGCAGTGACAGTAGTCTTTCAATTTTATTTTATTTTAAACTCAGAATTAACCTATTGTTTATGCATTATAGATTACAGACCTCAAGAAAATTATCAAATTAACTGTCTTGGAAAGATAAGAGCCTTTACACAGAATTAAGAGCTGTCAGCAGCTGTGTTGTGTTTCTGATACAAATCCTTTAAAGTGGATCATGAACTTCTTTTGTAAGCACACCTGTTGTGCAAATAGCCTAGACTAAATTGTAGGTTCATTTACCCTATGGCTATGCGTATAAAATGTCAGCAAGGATGCGAATCCATGCCAACTGCTGCTGGGGCAGTTGTTGGTTAGTTAGGAAAGCAACCTTTATATTGGCTCATTTATTTGGAGCAAACAAAGAAAAATGTAGAGTTCTGCAGTCACACCCTTGCTTCATTAAGACAGATGTTTGCCTGTTGTTTGGATGTCTTATAATCCGAAAAGAGTACTAGGAATGAAAATTGTCCTTTGTTTAAAAACCTCATCACAAATGTTAAAATGGGGAAATTGTCCAGCAATATCAAACTTCATAAGGTGATTTAGAACAACAACAACAACAACAAAAAACTATTCCTAAATATTCAAGATACACAACTTCTAAGAAGTCAAAGAAGCAGTCAATGAAAAAAAAAAAAATACTTTTATTGAAAAGGGAACCTTGAGAGAAATGTTGAATTCATCTTGTAGAATCAATATCATAAAGTGAGAAATCATAAAAGGAAGAGAGTAAGAAATTGATGTAAATCTTGCTAATTTAGTAGACCTGAATGTCTAAAAAACATCCAAAAGAGAGCTCAAACATTGAATTACTTGTATATCTTAAGAAACCCATCAAGACGATAGACATGATACACTTTCAGCTATTGTGGATTGAAGTTCAATGGCGAATTGTAGAGTTAAGATTATGAATTCCCACTGAAGGAAACTTTCTGAAATGACCTTCTTAAAAAGTGGAAGGTCTAGGCTGAAAATGTTCTTGCATGCTTTCAAAGAATACTGGGAGAAATTACAAATGACAGAGACAAATTTTGGATCATTAAAATAAGATCAACAATCACATAACTAATATGTAAAGGATTATAATAAAAATTACCATTATTTCAGCTGTCATGTAGAATAAACCAAATCACAAAACTTTAGCTGGTATTTATTTTTACCTGTTTCTTCAAGTTTACTTTATGACAAGGTGTTCCCAAAATCTATAATTAGATGCAAATAAATATTGACATTTATAAAAAAGAAAATAAAATTTTAAATATAATAAATGTATTATATGATAAACAGGGATGCATCTTTATAATACAGCATTTTTCAATTCAGTAGAAAAGCCAAGCGATGCACCTGAGAAGAATCAGTGAGACAAACAGGTCCCTCCCCATTAGGGAAAATAGTATGAGAACAACATAATAAATTATACAATAGAGAATATGACATGCCTGCAGTGATGTATCAAACATGGACATAAATTGCTAAAAGAAGGGACACCTGGGTGGCTCAGTCAATTAAACGTCTGCCTTCAGCTCAAGTCATGATCCCAAGGTCCTGGGATTGAGTCCCACATGGGCTCTCTGCTCATCAGGGAGACTTCTTCTTTCTCTCCATCTGCCTGCCTCTCTTCCTGCTTGTCCTCTCTTTGGCAAATAAATAAATAAATAAATAAATAAAATCTTTTAAAAAAATCTTCAAAAGAAGATTTTATTTAATTATTTGACACACAGAGAGAAAGAGCACAAACAGGGAGAGTGGCAAGCAAAGGGAGAGGGATCAGGAGGCTCCCTGGTGAGCAGAAACCCTCATCTGGGACTCCATCCCAGGATTCTGGGATCATGACCTGAGCTAAAGGCAGATGCTTAATCCCCTGAGCCACCCAGATGCACTAAATAAAATATTTTGGAAAAATAAATAAGTCAGGCAGGGAAGACAAACACCATATGATTTCACTCATATGTGGAATTTAAGAAACAGATAAACATAGGTGAAGGGAAGGAAAAATAAAACAAGATTAAAAAGAGGGAAGCAAATCATAAGAGACTCAACTATAGGAAACAAACTGAGGGTTGCTGGAGGAAAAATGGATGGGGGAATGGGGTAGTTGGGTGATGGGCATTAAGGAAAGCATTTTATGTAATGAGCACTGGGTGTTATATGCAACTGACGAATCACTAAATTCTACCCTTGAAACTAATAATACACTATATGTTAACTAATTGAATGAAAATTAAAAATGTTAAAAATAAGAAAGTTAGGTGGAGGTTATTCATGCTGGTTGCCACAGATGACTGAGCATCTAGGCTGGTGGAGGGTGGGGGAATAGAGAAATGATACCTACCATTCTTTCGTTCTTGGGAAGTCTTCTAAAGATCCCTGCCCTTCCAGCATACATTCTGAGATTAGTAAGAAATTGCTTTCATATATACACAGAAGCCTTTCAAACTGTTGCTTTTATTCTGTATCTCAGTGGGGGTTTTTGTTATGCTGTTTCCTTAATGGTGGGGACTCAGTTTCCTATCACCCTGCAGCTCTCCCATGGTTGAGCCTGCTGGTTTTTAAAGTACCTGGGCTTAAGCCCTGGTGGTTGTAAAAAAAAAAAAAAAAAAAAAAAAAAAAAAAAAAAAAAAACTTTAAAAGTTAAGCCCTACTAGTTTTCATAGCCAAATGTTATGGAGACTTACCTTCCCACTGCAAATTTTCCATGCATGAGGTGTTTTGGTGTGCAGTCTACTCTTCCCTTTCCGTGACTGTGGCACCCTCCCATTTGTGGTTTGTCTTGCTGGGAGTTTGGTTCCCTACCAGGTCTTAACCCTTCCTACTGTTTTTGAAGTGCCTCCTCTACAGTTAATTGTGGAAAGTTTGCTCGACCAGTCTTCTAGTGATTTTCTGGGTTAAATGAAGTGATGTGTGTTATCTAAGTTTGTTTGTGGTAGGAAATGAGCTTAGGATCCTCCTACTCCACCATTTTCTGAGCATCCTCACTTTCTAGTGGATTTTTTTTTATCTTCATTTCATTTAGGTCTTATTTGAGGTTTTGTTTTATTCTTTCATTTGGAACATATTCTTCTGTATCCTCATTTTGCCTAACTTTCTAATTGTTTCCACATATTGAATAAATCAGTTATAACTTCCAGTCTTGAAGGGGTGACTTTATGCTAAAGCTTTGGATTACAGTAATACAGACACCACAGCTCCCCCACCCACCTACCCATCACTTGAGCCAGATGCCCCAGCAATGACCCATGTGGGGGCTGCCTGCACACTTCATTGTTGCCGCATCACAGGTGGTGTAGACTTGCTGTTATTAGGGGTGAACCCCAGTATGGCTGTCTGCAAGCTCCAGTTGTAGCTGCTACAGGCTTGCTTGTGAGTGGGTCTGGCCCTCAACCCACCTAGCTGAGAGGCTCAGCCACAACTGTTGTGGGTATGCTGATGTATGGAGTTGAACCCCAACATGGCTGTCTCCCAGGTCTGGCTATGACAGCTATGAGTGCACTGGTGGACAGAGCAGGCCTTCTATGTGACTTGCTGTGAAGTATTCTGGTGTGGAGCGCTGGTCCCCTGGGAGAGGAGCCCTTGGGATGGACCCCAGTGCCAGCTGAGGATGCTCACCAGGAGTTTCAGGGCTGAGAGCTGCTTGAGAAGGCCTCTACTGCCGACCAAGGTTGTCCACCAGGACTGGCAAGCAGTAAGGTGCTGGAAAGGGGCCCTAGGTCAGTGGGTGGTTTGGGCAAGGTGAATTCTCAGGGGAATGTCAGGCAGGACTGCAAAAGCAGAATTTTCCAAAAGATAAAGCACACACAGGGAAAATCATAGTCAAGGAGGAAAAATGAAAGTTACCTTTGAGTGACTGGAACCAGCTCTGGACTTTCCATTTACACAGAACAATAGATTTCTCTCTTGTTTAAACTAGTTTAAGTTGGGTTTTCCTTCACTTGAAACTGAAATTGTCATATTGCACCTTGCCTTTGAGTAATATTTCCCTTTGCTCCACTCACACCATTAGTCCCCTCTCCCAGTCTCTCTCTCACTCTCTCTCTCTCTCTCTCTCACACACACACACTCCCTTTGTCAGAAGTTCTGAGAACAACTTCCATATTAAAAAGATATTAAATATATTTCTTATATCTTAATATGAGTTCATCACAATATATTTTTACTGAGAAACAAGCTGAGGGTTTTGGAGGGGAAGGGGTGGGGGGTTAGTGATCCTGGTGGTGGATATTAAGGAGGGCATGTATTGCATGGAACATTGGGTGTGGTGCATAAACAATGAATCTTGGAACACTAAAAAATAATAATAAAATAAAGTAAGTAAGCTCTAAAATGCAATGTCCATAGATGATGCACAAAGCATTTAAATTCTCCAATTTTGTGTAAACTCTACTCTATGCATTCTTATTATATCACCCTTAATTACTAAAAAGTTAAGGAATACATGTGTTTCATCTTCCCCACCATCTGTCTTTAGGTCTCCAACCTCTCTCACTTTTCCTAATGCTTTAGTTTCTCCCTCAAGTTTCAAAATTCAAAGATATCTTTCTGGATTCTGGCACACCTCCATCTATATTCTGAGTTCCTTAGATTATTCCACATTATTCTGCTCACGGTATCCTAACTTTGGAAGAGTAAAAGGAACCAATTTGTAATTTATTTCTTTCTTCATTATTTCCTCTTAAAAAGGGCATGACTCCTCCTTAGTACCAGTAACCTGGGAAAGCTTTCCCAATCCAGCCATAAAAGCCCCCCCTCAGCAGTGACTTGTGAATTACAGTACAAGCGTCCCTTATCCACCACTCCAATAATGTATAAATAATATATATATAATATATATAATATGTATAATGCAGTTATACATTTATACACCCATGTGCTTCCTTCCATTTCCCTTAGTATTCTCTCCCTTCTATAGACACAAAGGTCTATAAATGAGAACGTTTATATCTATGAGCATAGATTTCTTGCCTGGTTTAGTAATAGAAAAACATATAAGACTCAATGGCATTCATTCTCATAAGAATGCCAATTTCAAATATGCATAAAATGAATATTTTTTTTATTTTCTCAATTTATTTATTTTCAGGAAAACAGTATTCATTATTTATTCACCACACCCAGTGCTCCAGGCAATCCGTGCCCTCTATAATACCCACCACCTGGTACCCCAACCTCCCACACCCCCGCCACTTCAAACCCCTCAGATTGTTTTTCAGAGTCCATAGTCTCTCATGGTTCACCTCCCCTTCCAATTTACCCCAACTCCCTTCTCCTCTCTAACACCCCTTGTCCTCCATGCTATTTGTTATGCTCCACAAATAAGTGAAACCATATGATAATTGACTCTCTCTGCTTGACTTATTTCACTCAGCATCATCTCTTCCAGTCCCATCCATGTTGCTACAAAAGCTGGGTATTCATCCTTTCTGATGGAGGCATAATACTCCATAGTGTATATGGACCACATCTTCCTTATCCATTCATCTGTTGAAGGGCATCTTGGTTCTTTCTACACTTTGGCGACCGTAGACATTGCTGCTATAAACATTGGGGTACAGATGGCACTTCTTTTCACGACATCTGTATCCTTGGGGTAAATACCCAGGAGTGCAATTGCAGGGTCATAGGAAAGCTCTATTTTTAATTTCTTGAGGAATATCCACACTGTTTTCCAAAGAGGCTGCACCAGGGAGATTCAAATTAAAATGAATATTTTTGAAAAAACTTAAAATATCTACTTCATAGTCATAACTATTTTAGTAAAAAATAATATGACTTTCTTATCCCTTGGTCATAAACAGGAAAGATCAAGCCTTATCAAGCAAAAATATAATGACATTAGCATTTGGAAATAATTAAAGAATGAAACTGTTTTCCTTCTGCCAGCAAATCATGCACAGAAGTAAAATAAGATGTCGTTTTGTGTTACACTTTAATTAACTCTGTTTTTATTAAACCCCAAACAATGTAGTGTTTCTGTGGGTCAATGAAAATTACTTAAAAAATAAGAAAAGCATTAGTGATGGAAGTGATACTTGTTCTGGGTAACATCTGCTGTTCTATCACATATCATTAGAGCTATATTTGATTTTCCACATAGAAAATTGTTTGCACCTGTCCTTAGCATTTTTTTCCAGCACACATTTCCAGCATATCATTAGCACTCACTCTTTCTTCTTCTAAACAACACTTCACATTGTTGAATCAGTATTGCTATTCATGTCAAAAGAAGATGATCTAGCCATTCATCACTGTTCTGGAAACATTTATGTACCTGGACTCAGGTAATCTCTTCAGAAGTCATTAGAATGGATTGCTTGACTGAGTGTTGTCAACCAGACTGCATAATTAAATCAGGCAGAATAAATAGTTTGAGTTGCATACCAGGATTATACACTTTCAAAGATAAACTGGCCCCTTTGATTGCATTCTATTGCCACATTATATCAGATTGAAGTTTAGCGCCCTTGAAAAATATGATCTTTATATGCTTCTTTTGACACACCAATTAAGCTTGAATGTGCCACTTAGTTCAAATTTCAATCTTTTGCTCAATTCCCAGTATCTTTTTTTTTAATTTTTAAAATTTATTTTCAGCATAACAGTATTCATTGTTTTGTCACCACACCCAGTGCTCCATGCAATCCGTGCCCTCTCCAATACCCATCACCTGGTTTCCCCAACCTCCCACCCCCCGCCCCTTCAAAACCCTCAGATTGTTTTTCAGAGTCCATAGTCTCTCATGGTTCACCTCCCCTTCCAATTTATCCCAACTCCCTTCTCCTCTCTAACACCCCTTGTCCTCCATGCTATTTGTTATGCTCCACAAATAAGTGAAACCATATGATAATTGACTCTCTCTGCTTGACTTATTTCACTCAGCATAATCTCTTCCAGTCCCGTCCATGTTGCTACAAAAGTTGGGTATTCATCCTTTCTGATGGAGGCATAATACTCCATAGTGTATATGGACCACATCTTCCTTACCCATTCGTCCTTTGAAGGGCATCTTGGTTTGACCGTGGCCATTGCTGCCATAAACATTGGAGTACAGATGGCCCTTCTTTTCATGACATCTGTATCGTTGGGGTAAATACCCAGGAGTGCAATGGCAGGGTCATAGGGAAGCTCTATTTTTAATTTTTGAGGAATCTCCACACTGTTCTCCAAAGTGGCTGCACCAGCTTGCATTCCCACCAACAGTGTAAGAGGGTTCCCCTTTCTCCACATCCTCTCCAACACATGTTGTTTCCTGTCTTGCTAATTTTGGCCATTCTAACTGGTGTAAGGTGGTATCTCAATATGGTTTTAGTGTGAATCTCCCTGATGGCTAGTGATGATGAACATTTTTTCATGTGTCTGATAGCCATTTATATGTCTTCATTGGAGAAGTGTCTGTTCATATCTTCTGCCCATTTTTTATATGATTGTCTGTTTTGTGTGTGTTGAGTTTGAGGAGCTCTTTATAGATCCTGAATATCAACCTTTTGTCTGTACTGTAATTTGCAAATTTCTTCTGCCATTCCATGGGTTGCCTCTTTCTTTTGTTGACTGTTTCTTTTGCTGTGCAGAAGCTTTTGATCTTGATGAAGTCCCAAAAGTTCATTTTCGCTTTTGTTTCCTTTGCCTTTGGAGACATATTTTGAAAGAATTTGCTGTGGCTGATATCGAAGAGGTTACTGCCTATATTCTCCTCTAGGATTCTGATGGATTCCTGTCTCACATTTAGGTCTTTTATCCATTTTGAGTTCATTTTTGTGTATGGTTTAAGAGAATGGTGGAGTTTCATTCTTCTACTTATAGCTGTCCAGTTTTCCCAACACCATTTATTGAAGAGACTGTCTTTTTTACACTGTATATTTTTTCCTGTGTTGTCGAAGATTCTTTGACCATAGAGTTGAGGGTCCATATCTGGGCTCTCTGTTCCACTGGTCTATGTGTCTGTTTTTATGCCAGTACCATGCTGTCTTGGTGATCACAGCTTTGTAGTAAAGCTTGAAATCAGGTAGAAATGAACAGGGCCATATCTTTCACATTAGTTGAAAAAGGATGTGATCTGTCTCTCAGTTCCACGACATAATACAGACTCCTTAGCAAACAACTTGGACCTGCTTGATCCAGTTTACTTGTCAGTGCCCAATTTTCATGGGCAAGATGGCCCACATAAGATGGGACTCATTTAATTTTGTTGAAATATTTGACTAGGCATTCATTTATCTAATGGTGTAGCATACTCTGCACTGCTCTGTGATAGTGAAAACTACACCTATAAACCTTTTCCTCAGCAGCCTACATTATTAGACTGTAAGATTCTAAATATGAAATATGTTTCTTTCTTTTAATGGAAGTCAAATAAGAAAACCATGCCACAGTGAGGTTATAGATGGTTATCATAACATTTCTACTCTAAAGTTGTTGGTTTAAAAAGTCTACAGAAATTTAACAACTAAAATTGTCCAATATGTTGTGCTTTAAATAAATGAGAGATATTTGCATCAAAATTAAGCATTTGACTGCTGTTTTCTCTTTTTTGATTAACCCCCTAAATAAAGGAGGCAATGTAAGGGTTGTAGGGGGAAAGAGGCAGGAAGTGTGGGTATTATGCATTTAGATTTTTTTATTGCCTTTATAAAAGTCGGACTGATATCGGAAGATAAACAAAATGGGGAGGGAGCCACCAGAGGTGACCAGTTGGAAAGTAATATCCCAATATGAGAGTGCCCTGCGCCTGGGGACCAGCATTAACTTGGGATTCTGGTAGAAAGCACTCAGAGTAAAGGATCACCGGTGGGGGGGGGGGG